>NC_134360.1:197545265-197842765 GCF_048569485.1 Anomaloglossus baeobatrachus | reverse complement strand
TGAAACACGACTATAGGGGTGTCTGACACACTTTCCCTAAGTCACTGGGATTCCTTCTTCAATCTCCTCAGAGTTGAGCAGGACCCCTGGGGTCCTCACCCCTCGTCGGTCTCCTCCTGACTGACTGTCAATGGTTAACTGTCAACCTTCAAACTTAGCTCCGTCCATTTTACCTCAGACAGCTCATCCACCAAGCTCCACCCGTGGATGGTTCTAGAGACCGTGCACGGGGCTTAAGTGCCATAACCAGACTACTGGTCTCTAAACATTGATGGGACCTGCCCTGACCCTGATCTAATGTGTGAGCTAATAATTGGGTGTCTGCAGGTTTTTGGTGTGTGAACCGATAGATGGCCTCTTTCTTACCTCAGGGACGCCACAATTCCTCTTGGCAATGTTTGGCTTTGTCAGGGTGGCGCCGATGCAGGTTCAATCACCGCTCTGTGTATGGAGAGCGGCGGTTGTAACCACACCCCTCGCACTGATTGACCGCTCGCTTTGCATTAGAGCCGGCTGTAAGTCAGTGTGGTGGGGCACGATTACAGCCGCTACTCTCCATAAACTGACCGGTAACTGAACCAGTGTCAGCCCAATGACTAAAATCCAAAACCGGGTGCGATGTGCAAGCGGCAGGTAGGTTCCAAACGCTATTAACCTGCATGTAACCCCCATATCTGCAGGTTTAGTGCTTTTTCATGTTCTCACATTTTTTTACACGTTCCCTTTAAGTCTGACTAGATAATATAAGACCCATTTTATTACCCTTTTCTGCTAGATGAATTATGTATCCGAAAACCGTAACATAAACACACAGTAATATGAATATAATGAATCTGGCTCATCGAGTATATAATCAAAACATAGCAAGTGATTCAGGTTTAGAAGCTTTAAACAAGGAGGCAGAAAATATTACAATGTTTGGATGCAGTGTGAGTAATCCTGAACCTCGATGCTTCATTTACAGTCCATTTGGGAGATTTACGAAGTTAAATGCACCAGAAATCTGGCTAAATTTCCAAGAGGGTGTGAAATTAAGTGCACAAGAATTTTGGCAGACGTAAAGCGACTAAAATGTGTGTATATTTGTAATTTATTACTGTATCTACAGCTTTTTTATATACTTTTAGGTGGATTTGCATCTTTTTCTTAGCTAGATTTAATCTAGCAACAAACTGTATTTGGATCGGTGCCTTTTTCCGACTCACAATTCTAATAGCATTTAAGTTTTCCAATTCACATATTTCAAGTTTATCTGGATTACTAGCTGCAAAAATGGTACTTATTACATTTTCAACCTCTTCTTTCCAACAGGAACAATGTTCTCACTCAGCCGTTGCAGTAGCTGAGCAAAGGGGGAGGTAAGAAATGTTCCACTACTCGTGGGCAACCATACCATCATCCAACAAGTGCTGTGCACACGTCCTATTCTAATTAAAGATTCACTCCCATCAAAGTTTTTGTCCTCTTAATATACTGCAATCATCATATTATACAGCACTGTGTGCTTACAATGGCTCATTTTGCCTTTCTACCCAGTTAATTTTTCTCTTTTCCATTAGATCTATGAAATCACGTGATTAAAGGATAGGAAGTTTTATTTTCCCCCTGCATGAGTTATCCTCTTCTTCAACTCCTGATCCAGCTGCTCCTTCCTCCCCTTCATTGACTTTTGTAGTGATGACTCATGCTGGGAAAAGAGAAGTCGTATTTCTACATAGAACTTAGAAAGGTTCACCTAGTTTGTTTTTTCATTACATGATGTTGTAGACCTAATGGAAGTGACTGTCACCAGGTATTTGCTACCCCAGCTAAGACCAGTATATCGTAGGGACAGAGACTTTGATTCCAGGTATGTCACTTACTCAGCGGTTTGCTGCAGTTTTGATAAAATCACGGTTATTTACCAGTTCCCTGAATGCTGAGCTTTGTATGACCCCGCCCACATCACTGATTGACAGCTTTCTGCTTATGCACCATAAAATCTGCCAATCAGTGGTGGGGGTGTGGTTGGACTAATTGGAAGCAGGCCAAGTAGGACTTTAGTGACAGTTTCCTGCTGGTAAAGCAGTGATTTTAGCAAAACTGCAGCAAGCAGGCAAGTAAGGGAAACATCCCACGAATCGGGAGCTTTGTTTCTACATTATGCTTCTCTCAGATTAGATGGCAAAAATCTGGTGACAATTTCCCTTTAAACGACACATGCACAATACTTACTGAGTGTTGGACGCTGTGCAGCAGCGTACTTCACATTAAAAGAGATGTGCCAAATGTTTTTTTAGGTAAACCTACATCACAACAACATGATCAATAAAGGAGTTCATAACTAAGATATTGATGACTTATCCTATTAGATCTGTGGGGGTCTAGTACCCGACATCCCCACTGATCAACTTTTATCAGCTCTGGCAGCAACCGATGTGGAGCAGACCCTGGCTCCATTATGCTGATTAGTTGTTACTTCAGGGTATTGCAGATCAGCTCCTATTCTTCAGATTAGCAGTAGATTATGTCGTTTACTGATAACAAAAGGGTCACTCTGTTATACAGATTGTTACAATTCCAGTGAAACCAAATATGTCCATGTTGTTTGTCCATGCTCCTCAGTCTTAGGTAGTTGAATTCTTTATTAGCAGGTTTCTATCCACCCTTAAATTGGAGGGTTTTTGTTTAACCCAAAGAGAGGCAGTAGAGTCGACAAGGACCCAACATTAAGAGATACACCTTGACGTTGGCTGTTGGGCTCACGTAAACTGGCTATTTTTGTGTGCTAAGTATCTCAATTTTTATGTTTGTTTTTTTTTTCCTTAGCAATAATGCATGTTTATATTCTAGATCAAGAGCGGTAATTATTCCCCTATACTCTGCCCTCGTCAGACCCTACCTGGAATACTGTGTATAGTTCTGGGCGCCCCAATTCAAGAAAAACATCAATTTATTGAAGCAAGTCCAGAGAAGAGCAACCAAGATGGTAGATGGCCTGCAAACCATTTCATATGAAGAACAGCTAAAAGAACTAGGGATGTTTAGTTTGAAAAAGACAAGGCTGATTGGAGACTTAATAGTGGTCTACAAATATCTGAAAGGAAGTCACAGTGCAGAGTGAACTACCCTATTCTCATTAGCACAAGGAAGTACAAGAAGAAATGGGATGAAACTAAAAGGAAGGAGATTCAGATTAGACATTAGGAAAAACTTTGACAGTGAGGGCAGTCAGAGAGTGGAACAGGCGACCACGGGAGGTAGTGAGCTCTCCATCAATGGAAATCTTCAAGCAGAAACTGGATAAACCTATAGCTGGGATGATTTAGGAAGCCTTCACTCACAGGGTGTTGGACACGATTGCCCTTGAGGTCCCTTCCAACTCTACCATTCTATGATTCCTATATTCATTGTTAACATATCTTAGCACTTTAGAGTGCAACTGTCTCTTTGTATATACCAGTAGATTATACTAATAAAGTAGAATAATCCTACATTTTTAAGACTGGGGACATTTTTTCATGTATATCTGTTCTGCCTAAAGGGTACTTTACACACTACGACATCGCTAGCGATCTCATTAGCGATGTGAAATTCTAGATCGCAAGTGCGATCTTTCGAGGTCGCACATAGGTCATTTTACGCATGTGCGATCTCAAAAGATCGCACTTGCGATCTAGACTTTCACATCGCTAATGAGATCGCTAGCGATGTCGTAGTGTGTAAAGTACCCTTAAGACTGACTGTTAAAGGGGTTGTCTAGGCATATATGTAAACATGACCTAGCTATAGAATAGGAAATCCGTAGGGAGTCCAATGGCCGGCGCCCCCATTGATCAGTTTTTTTCCACTTTGGTGGTGACCAAATGTAAAGACTTTGAACGGAGCTACAGAGCGCAGCGCCATTGAATGTGTAGCTGCCACTTCTGGCTACTGTAGTGATCTGAGTCTATAAGTGATCACTTATACTTCATGTACTAAAATACTATTGTGTTGCAGTATACAGTAGAAATCACAGTCTTCTAAAAGTGCCAGTTGGTCTTCAAACGAGTTCTGTGATGACAAGCATGGTGGTCTTCACCAAACCAGTGGCTGATAAATCAATGCATTGGCTCTCCATGGCTTTGGTCCAGTGGTTTATTGGAATAGCGCATTTAAGTTACCAGCAGCAGGTAAAGCTCAGCTCTGCCTGCTGCTATAAGAGGCAGATGCTGGCTGAATATCACAACCAGCAATGGCAAGCAGGGGAGGGGTTAAAAATGTTGGCTACCTCTGCGCACAATTTTTATTTTTTCATAATTGCATGTATTTGTGGCTAATAAAACATTATGGAATTGAGTTTTATTCAAAATTTTGCACCATTTCTCTTTTACAGACTCTACTTTCCTCCACATTCAACTTTGATGTGGTCTTACTCTTTGGTCAAAAAATCAGCTGCAAGATGCTAAAAAACGACTGATAACGTTCTAAGAATTAGAAACCCTGTTATTGGACCCTGTAAATGAGCTCACTGGTAGATTCTTAGTTAACCCATTCTGAGACCAGCAATAGACAGAGGCCTATAGAAAGCAAATACTACAAAATGTGTTCCCTTCCCATGACCGCACCATACGTGAGAGAGTTTATATGCCCCCAGGAACAGGAAACCTTTCTGAAAATAAAAGGGACAGCACCTCTCCAAAGTCCTAGTGTGGTTTCCTGTTCCTGGAAGAGCTTACCGAAGGTTACCTGGAGACGTTTCTCTAGAGGATCGGGTCTCGGCAGGCCAGGAGGTCTCCGGGTTCCAAATGTCATGGGGGCCGTGCTGGTCGCATGATTCAATCCCCTTCCCCCATGCCCAGTGTCGCACAAGCCGAGAGGTTCCCTGGGAAACCATCGGGCAGTGGATCCACAGGTTGCCTAACAGGGTTTGGGTCCCAGCCGGGGCTCGTTCCTCCATGTGCGGCGGCTGGAGCAGTGACACCGCGGCCGCTTCCGGAGTTCAGGAGGTGGAGCCGCAAGTGGCGTCATGCACCGAAGACAGCACATGGCCGTGTGTGCAGGCGCGAGCCCCACTACCACTTCCGGGGCAAGTAGGGACTGGAGAGGCTCATGGGAGTTGAAGTGATGGTGCACGTGAGGGATAGTGTCACATGCCACATCCGAGCTTGGAGACGGAGCCTGTCATATTATAAAAAAAAAAGAGTGCGGGAAAAAGAGAACCCGGTTCATGAGGCACTAACGGTGAAGTGGTCCTCCAGGATAGAAGCTCCCACAGCACCCAGCAATGCTACAGAAGACCATAGACCTGCTCCTACCACGGTAGCTGCCCAGGGCTCAGGATGGGTAAGTGTGATCTCCCCACAACACATCGCTTTGTTTAATGAAACCCTATTTCAAACATTTTTCTATGCCTTTAAGTAAAAAAAACAAAACAAAAAACAAAACCTACATCCCCAAAAGTGGACACTCCCTTTTAACACTAGAAGTCCCAGAGAGGGGTCATTTGACATTTCTACCATTGGAACCCTATGGAGCTCAAAATTCCTGGGACTTCTAGTGTTTTTGAATGAAAGAAAAGGTGTCCCTCTAAAAATTCTTGCAGAGGCTAAACTGGCAGCTAGGGTTAAATTATGTATAAGGTAAAACACTGAAAAAATGTATAAAGGATGCAATGAACGTGCAGGTGCTGAGCAGGTCCTGGACGGGTGCAATCAGCTGGAAGAATGGGAAATTAATAAAACACGAAATCTCCAGCCGAGAATTTTATGATTTTCTTAGACAAGAAAAAAAGTAAAAAAGAGTAAATGTTTAATGCTCTTCTCTGCAAGTTCTAATTTAGGATTTCATTTTGCTCTGGATTGTTAAATATCCCTGTATTGTTTTTTTTATTAGACACATGTATGAGAAGTATTAGAGGTATCCTAAGGATAGACATCAGTGTTAAAGTAGAGGATAACCATATTTGCAGCTAATATTTTTGCACCATTTTTTCATCACTTGGCAAGAAAAACGGTTTAAAATACGGATGTTTTTTGTTTTTGTTACAGAATATTCTACACTCATTAATATGGCTCAAATCTGCAGCAAAAAATGCTTAAATAATTGACATGCTGCAGATTTAAATCTGCTGCAACTCTGCAAGGAAAAAATGAGCAATGTGTGCATGAGAGATCTCACTTTGCTGCTACTAGGAAATTGTTCAGGTTTTGTAACAAATCTGCACACAAACACAACAAAAGGGCAATAAATGCACATACCCTAAAATGCAGCTTCTTTTCTGCAGAAAAAAATGCAGTTAATAAAAAAAGCTACCTGTGAACACTGAAAGGGTGGCTACAGGGAGAAAATGAAGTTAGACTTCCCTGCAGCTACTTACTACAGTCATCAGGGCATAGTTGTAACAATCACCACTCACTTTAAAGTCACTGTGCTTTGATCACTCTTCCTGTACAGTGTGTGTGCGTGTGTGTGTGTGTGTGTGTGTGTATCACATCAGTCAAGGTGCAGAGGGACTGAGCAAAACACAATGACTGAATAGTTCTTTGCACCGCCCTTATGATTGCAAATGAGCAGCTGCAGGGAGAATAACCCTTTATCTTCTCCATGTAATCACAATTCCATTAAACCAGCCTAAAGACCGCTTTACACACTACGATTTATCTGACGATATGTCGTCGGGGTCATGGGTTTCGTGACACACTTCCGTCATCGTTAGCGACAACAGAGAGAGATAGTGGAGAGGGGCTTTAGAAAACCGCGCCAGAGATCCCAGATGTAAGCTTGAATCAATGTATTTTTATTTTGGCATAGGTCTACGCGTTTCAGGAGTCTCAGCTCCCTTCCTCAGGACCAGCAAGCACAAGATACATCAAATCTGCAGAGTCACATGTATACAGACTGTATATACCCAGTGGAACATCAAAGAACCGCCCTCAAAAAGAAAAAAATCGGCGGGAAAAACTTCACTCCCTGCACAGTATGACGTGGTCCAGTGAAAAACCAAAGAAATCGAACTGTATCAACAGAAACAGTATCTTTGTTAATAAGATTAAATGACCAATGCAATCAAAAAAAGTTAAAAACAAAATTCATGAACCAAATAACTGCGCCATTGATGAATAAAAAATACATATATATGTGTTTATTGTGTCAAGAATAGTCTCAGAAACCATTCCGCAGTAAGAAGGTATAGAACCCACACCTGACCATGGACATTAATCTCCATGAGGAACAAGAAATGTCAAGCAATCAATCCACACAGCCAATACGATGTGCGGTGAAAATTCGTGAACAACTAAAAGAGAGGTGAAGAAAACCATAGTGGAAAAGAAGGAATTGCTTCAAAAATTATATATATATATATATGTAGGAATAAAAGAGAAAATGATACTTTTTAATATTAAAAAATATATAGGAAAAGAAGAACCTTTTTTACCAAAAAATCTCATGCAAAAAATCCCCTAAAAAACAGTATGTATCCCACATAATAAATAACGAGCGCAAGGAAAGCGCAATATATAAAAAAACCATGCATACATAAAAATATGCACCCTAAAAATTCTTAGGTGAGAAACCGTATAAGTGTAGTCTACCCATATATAAACGGGCTAAATGGACAGAAACGAGGGGTTCCAAAGGCCCAAATAATGAGCCATAGATAAGTGCAACTACCCGTATGAAATAACCATGATCATACTGTAAGGAAAGTGTAGTGAAAATGATGCACCTGTAAAGGAAACGAAATAGGTGCAAGGGGAAGATAGGGGTGACGAGAGTTCAGAAGCGTGGGAAAAAACAAAGTGCGCATGCATGCGATCAAAGGCAAGGAGCCGGTGCAATGAATGAGCCAATATACTGGAGATGGGGTGAACAGTTCAAAGCGTGGGAAAAAAAAAAGGGGAGGTGGGGAAAATGGATTAATGATAGAACAGAAACACACGTAAAAAGGCAAGAATTCAGATATAGAGTGAATATACACATATATATCTATATATGACGGAACAAAAAGGAGAACCCGTCTAATTAAAAAATTGCTGAACAATTGGAAAAAGTCTTCCAGATGATAATCATTATCCATCTGGATACATATACCAGCCTCTGACTATACATAAATACAGAAACAATTTAAATATATATAGATAAAACATGTGTAAAATAACACTACTTAAAAATGAGAAACCTCATAGGCAATGGAATAAAACAATTACATAGCACAGACGGTGACAGAGTAAATATATGAATAAATATACATTAATAATATATGGTAATAAAACTCAATTTAAAACAATTTAACCATATGATAAACAATTATAATAATAATAATAAATTAAAATCAAAAATGAAAAATTATAATATGATGATGATACCTAAAATTACTCATGAAATATATCCGTAATTTCGTTAAGACCCCTTGGCTTGAGAGTGTCAAGCTTGTATATCCAAAAGGTTTCTTTTCTGTTGAGAACCTCCATACGGTTATGGACATATGGAGGAATATGCTCTATTGGGGTCACTCTAATCCTGGTAGCCTTCTTATGTTGTAAATAGATATGCCTGGATAGACCATGCAACATGAACCCAATCTTAATATTATGTCTATGTGAATTAATACGATTGTGAAGCGGCTGTATCGTCCTGCCCACATATCTCCTGTCACACTCGCATTCTATAAGATAAACAACGTGATCTGACTGGCAGGTAAGGTGACTTTTAATGGTAAATTCCACCCCTCCTGGGTTGAGGCCAAAATGTAACCTACCATGTTGTATGTCATTACAGCATAAACACTTCTTGGCACCACATCTATATACCCCTATGGGTTTGTAGGAGACAGTGGTAGGTAGTTCCTCTTTTAATCTGCTTGGGGCTAGTATGTTTTTTAATGTGGGCGCTCTACGATAAATGATCCCCGGAGTAGTAGGCAGAACTCCTCTCAGGTAGGGATCATTCCGAAGAACATTCCAATGCCTTCGGATGATGTTCTTAATAAAATCACCATCCCTGCTGTAAGTGGTTAGAAAGTGAGAGGAGAAGTTATTCCCAGAATTGGGATCATCTTTCATCCCAGAAGCAGCGCTCCGTGTAGTTAGATCTATCTGGCTCAGATCCTTGTTCACCTGATATGCTTTCTTAATTAACGCTGGGGGGTATTTTTTATCTAGAAACCTCTCCTTAAGGACCATAGCCTGTTCCTTGTAGTCTCTATCAAGGGTGCAATTCCTCCTAACTCTCTGGAATTGATTCCTGGGCACATTGGTAAGCCATTTGTTATAGTGGCTACTAGTGAAATCGATGTACCCATTGCTGTCGACCTTTTTGAAAAAGGTTTTAGTATAAATTGTCCCTTTATCATGTGCAATGGTCAGATCTAAGAAATCAATAGATCCAAAACCCCACTCATTGTTTAATATGCATTTCATTTAACAACCTGCATGACTTCTTGAAATGCATATTAAACAATGAGTGGGGTTTGACATTCACACCCACTATAGAAAAAGGATCTATTGATCCTTGCCTTTTTACGTGTGTTTCTGTTCTATCATTAATCCATTTTCCCCACCTCCCCTTTTTTTTTTCCCACGCTTTGAACTCTGTTCACCCCATCTCCAGTATATTGGCTCATTCATTGCACCGGCTCCTTGCCTTTGATCGCATGCATGCGCACTTTGTTTTTTCCCACGCTTCTGAACTCTCGTCACCCCTATCTTCCCCTTGCACCTATTTCGTTTCCTTTACAGGTGCATCATTTTCACTACACTTTCCTTACAGTATGATCATGGTTATTTCATACGGGTAGTTGCACTTATCTATGGCTCATTATTTGGGCCTTTGGAACCCCTCGTTTCTGTCCATTTAGCCCGTTTATATATGGGTAGACTACACTTATACGGTTTCTCACCTAAGAATTTTTAGGGTGCATATTTTTATGTATGCATGGTTTTTTTATATATTGCGCTTTCCTTGCGCTCGTTATTTATTATGTGGGATACATACTGTTTTTTAGGGGATTTTTTGCATGAGATTTTTTGGTAAAAAAGGTTCTTCTTTTCCTATATATTTTTTAATATTAAAAAGTATCATTTTCTCTTTTATTCCTACATATATATATATATAATTTTTGAAGCAATTCCTTCTTTTCCACTATGGTTTTCTTCACCTCTCTTTTAGTTGTTCACGAATTTTCACCGCACATCGTATTGGCTGTGTGGATTGATTGCTTGACATTTCTTGTTCCTCATGGAGATTAATGTCCATGGTCAGGTGTGGGTTCTATACCTTCTTACTGCGGTATGGTTTCTGAGACTATTCTTGACACAATAAACACATATATATGTATTTTTTATTCATCAATGGCGCAGTTATTTGGTTCATGAATTTTATTTTTAACTTTTTTTGATTGCATTGGTCATTTAATCTTATTAACAAAGATACTGTTTCTGTTGATACAGTTCGATTTCTTTGGTTTTTCACTGGACCACGTCATACTGTGCAGGGAGTGAAGTTTTTCCCGCCGATTTTTTTCTTTTTGAGGGCGGTTCTTTGATGTTCCACTGGGTATATACAGTCTGTATACATGTGACTCTGCAGATTTGATGTATCTTGTGCTTGCTGGTCCTGAGGAAGGGAGCTGAGACTCCTGAAACGCGTAGACCTATGCCAAAATAAAAATACATTGATTCAAGCTTACATCTGGGATCTCTGGCGCGGTTTTCTAAAGCCCCTCTCCACTATCTCTCTCTGTTATCTGCCACTTGGGGTACTGCTGCCGTTGATCCATATATATGCGGTTACAGGAGTTGTGCCTTTCACAACCCTAATCGGTGAGTAGGATTACTCTTATTATACCCCCTGTTTATCAGGGTAAGACCCTATGCGCTTTTTTTCCACAGGTTCTTTGCCTTTGTCATCGTTAGCGACGTCGTTGCGTGTGACACCTACGTGCGACTCCGAACGATCGCAAATAGTGTGAAAATCGTTGATCGTTGACACGTCGTTCAGTTTCAAAATATTGTTTGTCATTTGGAACGCAGCAGACATATTGCTACGTTTGACATCCTGCCAACGAAGAACAACATCCACACGACCGCCTTGGTCAAACAATATATCGTTGAACGATGTAGCGCCGTTTGTGAGATGTGTACGTGTGACCGCTACAAAACGACCTATGAGCGATCTTGGCAAATCGTAACAACGATCTGGGCGTGTCACATCACTAACGAGATCGCTAGCGATATCGTTGTGTGTAAACCAGCCTAAGACCTCTTTCACACATCTGTGGAAAACACACGTTTTTCATGGATGTATTGAAGGTGCGTATGGCCTTCCGTCTGCCGTAATTTTGGCACACATGTGTTCTGTGTGCTATCTGTGAAAGCACATGGAGATCAGGAACTTTTTACTCACCTGTCCCCGACACTCCTGTCTGTGGTACTGATGTCTCCGACGCTGCTGCTGCTTCCGGGTCTGCAGTGCAGTGAATATGCAATGAGCACAATGAACGGGGGTCAGAAGCAAGTGACAGCAGCACCGAAGACAGCAGCGCTGGAGACAGGTGAGTATAGAAAATCATTTTTTTTCAAAAACATTTGTTTTCTCCGGTATCTGTCACATGGATCACATCAGTGTGTGTGGTCTGTGTGACATCAGTACTGCTGGAGAAAAAAATGACTCGTCTCTGTGTGGAAAACACTGACACGACTGTGCATCATACGGAAACATGGTCCTTGTGAAAACACTGTTGTGTGCACAGACCCATTGATTTTAATGGGTCTGCGTATGTACCCGATTCCGGTACATATGAAAATGGTGTCATACGTACCAGATTTAGTGACTTGTGAAGGGGGCCTAACATGATATAAAGAGGGTGTCCACTGCTTTAACGTGGCCAATCAGCTGTTCCCGGTGTAGCCGTAACTGTTCAATTACTATAGCAATTATATGCAATTATTATAGCACTTTACAGCTTGAGCTACTGTATAGTGGTCACAGCTGGGTACTACACATCCAATCGATTATTGATTTCAATAGGGGTTGGATGTGCAGTACCTGGTCATGGCCTCTATGGAGATGACGGCGCTGCGCTGTGTATCTCCGTTTCTGAGCAGTCCGGCCACACCGGGAGCAGATGATCAGTGGGGGTGCCGGATGTTGCAACCCCACCGTTCAGACATTCATGACCTCTCCTAAGGAGATCATTGTTAATGTAGTGGACAACCTCTTTAAGTTCTTCTATATCAAAAGGTAAAACATGTCATTATATCATTATGTATACAAGTTTCACTCTTCCAGTTTTATACAATGTGTCACCCCTTTAAGGGTCATTGCTTTTAAATGGCATATATCAGGACAAAGTGTGTTTTAAAGTAGAATAAAGTGTCCATAATGAGGTCTGAGCACAAGGTATACTTGTCAGTTATTGTGTGAAATATCTGCTCTGTCTGAACCAGCAGTATCCTATTTATCATTTTAGTTTTGCAGTTCTCATTGCTTTATTGTTCGCTTTGTTGCCGCACTGTGGGTATAAAGGTCCACAATCCTTGACCGGTACACCATCAGCAGCTGCTCTTGGCCATGGAACACATTCCATGGAGCATTATTCTCATTTTTCTGGTCTAATAGCCTGTTGATAGCTGCTGTGCTGCGACACAATGCCCACTACAACCATTGTGATCGGAAGTGTCTTCCGTAAATTATAGTCTATACTGATTTTAGTTTTGTCAGAATTTAGGCTCAGCGCCAAGAGAGTAAATAATATAACACAAAGAACTATATCATCTAGTATTTAGGGAATGAGTGTGTAGCACCCCTGAGACCCTCAGGGCACTACAGGGAACTGCATCCTCTTGGGGATGCAGGACCTACCCCCTGGGACCTGGAGTACCAGTGCAGTTTCCACCAAAACACAATCTAAATCTTAGTTCTCCACTCCACACTGGGCATAGAGTGTTAACCATGTAAGGCAGGGGTGGGGAACCTTTTTTCTGCCGAGAGCCATTTGGAAATTTCTACCAACCTTCGGGGGCTGCACAAAATTATCAATGTTTAAATGACCCTGCTATATTTGGTGAAACAATTAATTAACTGGGGGCATGCACATCACACGAGGGTCTGGGGGCATGCACATCACAAGAGGGGCTGGGGGCATGCACATCACAAGAGGGGCTGGGGGCACGCACACCACACGAGGGGCTGGGGGCACAGACACCACACGAGGGGCTGGGGGCACAGACACTACAAGAGGGGCTGGGGGCACAGACACCACAAGAGGGGCCGGGGGCACAGACACCACAAGAGGGGCCGGGGGCACAGACACCACAAGAGGGGCCGGGGGCACAGAAATCACTGGGGGAAAGCACAGACATCACGGGGGGGGCTGCACACAGGACTGGGGGTTGGGTTGCACACAAGACTGGGGGATGGGCTGCACACAGGGTTGGGGGATGGGTTGCACACAGGGTTGGGGGATGGGCTGCACACAGTATTGGGGGGGCTACACACAGGACTGGGGGGGCTGCACACAGGACTGGGGGAGAGGTGCACACAGGACATTGGGGGGCACACTGCGCTGAGAGTTTCATGCAACTCTGGGGGAGAGGGTTTACTGAACTGGGGTGGGGAGGCACAAGCTTGGTCCGTGTAACGGTGACCCCGGGGGCACAGGAGAGAGGTCGCCAGAACGGGTACCGAGATACTGCTGGGACCGGAGCACGAACAGGGTACAGGGCTCTAGGTCAAGCGCAAGTTTACACTGTTTGGCAAATACCTGCCCGGTGAGGACACCTTCACGGACTTCACCGAAGAAATAATCCAGAGGCACCAGCAGTAAACTAGGATCGGGGTTCGGACACTTACCTCCCTGCAGGGTCCACACTGCCCGCCGTACGGAGAAGGAGACTGTACCCCACAAGGGACAGTCTGGGTCCCCAAACGCTTCACGCTACGGGGACTCAATCTACAGAGCGTGCCGGGGTCAGAGCAACCTGGGTCACTACATTGGCACTGGTCCTCCAAGGGACCTGAACCAGCAACCCCTGCGTCCACAGTGAGTAGAGACTGTTAAAGACAACCTGGTGTAGTCTCCGTTATTGCCCCACTACATCTCCCAGGCACAGCCCTACCTGCGGAGGGTCTACCATCACAGCTGCCACTACCATCAGCTCTGGGAGTACCCACATACAGCAGTGGCGGTTCTCCATCCTTAACCGCAACCCGCAGGTGGCGTCACATGACAAAAACTCTTATCTCCTCTGTAAATACCCCCGTTAACAAAAGGGGCCCAGAGTACGGGACCGGACAACAGCCACCAGAGTGATATTCCCATTTGTTACTGCCCGGGACCGAGTACCCCCTTCTCTGGGCACTACAACTGTGATGTACTACATAAGGATAAGGCTGCACATCAAACATAGATAATAGTATAATGCCATAAGCAAACCGAAAAATATTGAAGCGTACAATGAAAAATGCCACTTGCTAACTTGAAAGTGTGAATAATGAAATGCATACCTGCCATGAATACTAGGAAAAAGGAGATATTTAGCAATCACATTGATCAATGTAACTGAGCCCCAAAACCTCGTCAAGGTATATCTCTATATTGGGGTCCCTAGCTCTATGACCCTAACTGTGTGTCATCTCAGTGCAATTAAAAACTGCTGTGTGTGGAGAGGGGTAACCAAGGACTTTCTTATATAGGAGATGGAAAAAACATGGCCGAAAGGGGCAGAGCTGTGTTCACATTCAGAAAAAAACTTCATAATACTAAATAGGATAACTGAAGTGAGCACTTATATATATTATGAGTGCAAGCCAAAAAAATACATAGTACATAAGGATAAGGCTGCACATCAAAGTTAGATAATAGTATAATGCCATAAGCATACCAAAAAACATTGAAGCATACAATGAAAAATGCCACTTCCACTTTGGGGCTCAGTTACATTGATCAATGCGATTGCTAAATGTCTCCTTTTTCCTAATATTCATGGCAGGTATGCATTTCATTATTCACACTTTCAAGTTAGCAAGTGGCATTTTTCATTGTATGCTTCAATATTTTTCGGTATGCTTATAGCATTATAATATTATCTATGTTTGATGTGCAGCCTTATCCTTATGTATTATGTATTTTTTGGCTTGCACTCATAATATATACTAGTGCTCACTTCAGTTATCCCATTTAGTAATACAAGTGTGATGTAACCACAGATTTTTTTTTTTTCTGCCTTTTCTAAGAACAGTGCCATTCTTGTCCTGGGGTTTGGTTTGGTACTGCAGCCTAACCCAGTTCATTGATGAAGGAATGGATGTTATATACCAAACCTAACGGGGGCGTCTGTGATATTGATAATGGCAGGGCGTTGGCGGATACAGTGGAACCTTGCTTAACGAAAACAATCCGTTCTGGGAGTGTGCTTGTTAACCAAGTTACTCGTTCAGCATAGCTGAAATAGGAAATCATTGCAATGCAGACGATTCGTTACACAACTTGTTAAATGTCCCATCCTGGTCCCCTATTCTGTCATTCCACACATGCACAAACTTGCACAAACTCGCACAAACTCGCACAAACTCACACAAACTCGCACAAACTCGCACAAACTCACACAAACTCACACAAACACACACAAACACACACAAGCACGCATGCACACGCACATATTATATGCTCACCTTACCTTCCGTTCCATCGCCGGTCTCCTGGGACTTGCTGTTCTCCGGTACGGGCTGTGTATCGGGTTACCATAACGACGAGGGTGGAACTTCCACTCCCAGTGCGCTGACGTCAAAGGCAGAGCCACTTGCCTCTGATTGGCCAGCGCGCTGCCTTTGAGTAGTAGTGACAGGATGTTCCTGCTTCGTCGCTATGGATGCCAATGCACAGCCTGGAGTGGAGCGGAGCGGCGAACTACAGGACCCAGGAGGCCGGCGATGAAACAGAAGGTACACATATTATATGCTCACCTTACCTTCCGTTCCACCGCCGGCCTCATGGTACTTGTAGTTCGCCACGAGGACGTCGCGATGTACCTGGGAACTACAAGAACCATGAGACCGGTGGTGGAACGGAAGGTAAGGTGAGCATAATACTGTATGTGTGTGTGTGTGCGTGTGTGTTTGTGTGTGTTTTGTGCGTACGTGTGTGTGTTTGGGTGGACTGCAAGTGCGGATCAGAGCGCGGTGGATGGACGGAACCAGAAGTGTGTGCGGTGAGAATTTTGCTTGTACAGCAAAGCTTTCTCGTAAACCAGGTTACAAATTTACAGAAAGCTTTGCTAGTTAAGCGAAATTCTCGTTAAGTGGGTTACTCGTTAAGCGAGGTACTACTGTATATCTTTTTTGAAAGAGGCCCCTTATCAGTAGAGACTTTTTACATAACAGACACTTATATGATATCAGCTCACTGGCTATCAGCTGACTGTTTCAACCAGCAACTACGTCACCCGGCTCTCCCATACACAGGAGGAGCACTCGGTTGACCGAGTTCTTGTATTATCTATGAGGGAGTTGTTGCCAAACTACTTTGACTTTCTGGTGGAGAGGTATCTCTGGGAGAACAGAAGGTTTAGCCCTCTGAAATAGGGGATGACAGATCCTTAAAGGGGTTGGTCCCTTTCAATTAAGTTTCTATCCCTTCTGCCGCTTGTTTTAAAACAATAAACTGCGCTGTACTCACCTTTCCTGGGTCCTCGGGAGAGTCTCTGCCGCTCCTCCCGGTGCCTGCCATTGGCTGAGTCACTGACATTACGTTAACAATGTGACAATCAATCCATAAGCTTATTGGCTGTGAAGGCAGCCTTCCACCTATACTGGCAGAGCCACTGAGCTCACTGATTGGCTATTGCACTGTAAAGATGATATCAGCGCTACAGCCAATGCTAGGCTACAGGAGCAGCAGCGGAGACTCCCCTGTGCACATGGGCAAGGTGAGAAAATCATGGTTTGTTGTTTTATAGCAATCTGTGTCAAAGATGGACACTTAAAGGTGTATTCCCTTCTCTAAGATCCTATCAAAATATGTAGTAGGTGTAGTAATAATAATAATAATAATAATAATATTAGCAAATACAGTTGAAACCAGAAGTTTACATACACTATCTAAAAAGACATATATGCATGTTTTTCGCGCTTTCACGCTAGGTACGGGGAAGTACCAAGTGCACGGTGAAAGGGAAGGGAAACCCTGTGTTTAGGGAGAGGGAAGAAGGTGACCCATGACTGAACCTATTGCTGGTCCCTGGGGTCCCTCACCACCCTAGATAAGTTCCGCACCTATGCACCAAGCTGGATACCTGACCCTAGGCATCCCTAATGCTGGACCCTAAATTGGGAACAGATGGGATGAACTCTTCTTCAACCCCACTAAACAACTATAGATGACAGAAGGGGGACACACAGGGGGAAAAGCATGAACTCCTTCTTATTAGATGATTCAGGTAGGAATTCAGCAGAGCTTTCAGCAATGATACCACAGAGGAGTACAAGCCACCTGCTTGCAACCTCAGCTTGAAGTAACTGAAAATATCACCAGCACCAATCCAAAGGTATGGCTGGGCACTGCTGGTGGGTCCCAGGAGTTAGGTGGTGATGCACAGTGCCAGAGGGTTGTCCTCTTGCCCCCTGGGGGATGTTTTGAGGTAGAGATGGCGCGGCAGGGACTAATTCAGCCAGAGACAGGACAGGGAGCTTTTACCTTTTACTGAAGCTCTGCAGGGTAATAACACATGTACTCACAGCAAAAAAGGGCAACCAGTCCAGTTAGCCCAGGCCAACACATCTAATGCACAAACAGGATGCAGACAAGCCTCTCAACATGATGGACACTTCACAGGTGCAAGGTAAATTGCACACCAGTGGCGCGCATAGGGCACTGTTCACACTTGTATGCGCATGGTGTCCAGCCAGCAACCTATTACCACGCCCTTACTATTAGATTAGGCGGGTTACTCGGACACTACTCACTGCAGCACGTAAGGGACAGAAATTCCACTATGCACGGCCGTATTAAGAGGCCCGGCTGCACCCCGCATAGTCAAAGTGCAAAAAATACATATAAAATATATGTGAGGTAATAACACAGCATCCAATGATGGAGGTACTGCTTGCCCTGATGAGAGTTGGTTCCTCTGCCGTATGGTGATGGTGTATTCTTCCTCAGCTACTATTTCCCTACCTGGGAATGGGTATCTTGGTAACCTGGAATTCCCAAGACAAGCACAATCTGGACTGATCCCTTCTGGCGAGCAGGTGACTGGAGTCCTAAAGGAAAACTCTATTTCTTCTAGAAGTTTCCAGACTCAAACGTGCCACTGTGCACCCAGGAATTTCACTGCCCCTTTTAAAATGGCTGCAGTCTCTCAGTTTGAAAGCACCAGTGACCTAGGGACTGATACCCTGACAAGTGTAGCTGGCCCTCCAGAGGTTTTAGGAGTTACCTCCGGACAGGACTTCTTAGTACGCTCCTCACTTGACCTCACACCGATTCACTCTGACTGACTGAATTTTACCTCAGAACTAAACTCCTTTTTCTCCTTCTAGGGCTCTCTCACAAGCGTTGGTTTTAGCTTAAGAGAACAACCCCAGCAAGGGAGCGTGCGCAACTGTCTGTTTTGCAGTGAGCAGCAGAGATAACCAAATTCTCATTAATGCTAACAATACATGTCATACAGTTGGAAATATACATGTAATTATAATCTGTGGTGACTAGACATAGGGCACCACATTTTCAGCAGTGGACAGGGAAAAACTTTCTGACAGTGAGGGCAGTCAGGGAGTGGAATACGCGACCACGGGAGTTAGTAAGGGCAGTCAGGGAGTGGAACAGGCGACCATGGGAGGTAGTGAGGGCAGTCAGGGAGTGGAATACGCGACCACGGGAGGTAGTGAGGGCAGTCAGGGAGTGGAACAGGCGACCATGGGAGGTAGTAAGGGCAGTCAGGGAGTGGAACAGGCGACCATGGGAGGTAGTGAGGGCAGTCAGGGAGTGGAATATGCCACCACGGGAGGTAGTGAGGGCAGTCAGGGAGTGGAACAGGCGACCATGGGGAGGTAGTGAGGGCAGTCAGGGAGTGGAACAGGCGACCATGAGAGGTAGTGAGGGCAGTCAGTGAGTGGAACAGGCGACCATGGGAGGTAGTGAGGGCAGTCAGGAAGTGGAACAGGTGACCATGGGAGGTAGTGAGGGCAGTCAGGGAGTGGAACAGGCGACCATGGAAGGTAATGAGCTCTCCATCAATGGAAATCTTCAACCAGAAACTGGATAAACATATGGCTGGGATGATTTAGGAAAGCCTGCAGGGAGTTGGACCCGATGGCCCTTGAGATCCATTCCAACTCTACCATTCTATGGATCAGCTTGGGCACATTAACCATCTTATATGTCCCACACAAACACAATAAGCTTTGATGTAATGTCTCTTCTTTTTCTGCAATTCTGAGGGATCTGACCAGACAAACTAGTCTTTGTCAATGAGCCTCAAGAAGCTATGACACTATTGCCAGATTGCTTTTCCTTCAACCACTCTTGGCAGGTACTAACCAAGAACAACCAAGAAGATCTGCCATTGTGGACCTACTCAACCAGTTGTGTAGACATCACAATCTGATCAAACTTGGTTTCATCCCTAAATATGTTCTATATTCCTATTTGTAACACGTAAACTAACTTAAGGATACAGACTTATCTTTAGGTTTCAATGTTTTGGATTATCGGTGTATGCCATCACCTTTAGGTTGTGCCCCTAGTTCAGCGCAGACACAGCATTTGTAGTAAAATATTACAAGAGGACATACAAGATAAAAGTGGAAGGAGCACCGATTACCCACATCAAAATGAGGACTTTATTCAGATGTTATAAATGGGAATGAAAGAAATTGAGGGGAGATGGACGGAGATGTGATACATATTTATGTGACAATATACTTTGCGAGAAGTAATTGTTCTCTCAATGACACCTTTCTGTTGTGCAACCTCTCAATGTTATATATTCCACAGTAGCAAATAAGACGGAGTCTAATAGTCCTCCGTTTTCCCCGCTCGGAGTTAACATCTTCCTAGCTGTTAATAAATTGAACAGCAAACACAAGTCTCTCTTAAACTTTCAAATAAGCTCTGTCAAGTCTTCGGCTGACATGTTATCAAATATGGCATTTAAATGCCACAGCGCGGAGTATCTCTAACCAGGCTGCGGGGTTTTGCAAATAGCTCCATGGGGATTTGATTGAACTTCTTTAATACAAAAAAATAGTCATTTTTATTAATTATTGATAAGACAAGCTATTGCGCTCCATATCCAACTCCATTGCATTGTATTTGTTGTGCTTTAACCCACCATTATTACATTTGGGGTCACAGGAGTCACCGAGAACTCACCATGTTTATTAAAACATATAGAGAAGATATGGAATATGCAGGTTGAGTCCACTGTACTAAATTATTTCTTATTAAATATTTAAAGGGAATCTGATCGCTAATACATAATGCCAGATCCACAGGCAGCATGTATCATACACTGGCTGCATAATTTCAGACATATATCTTTGACTCTGAAATTCTGCGGCAAAGAGAAACATACTTTAAAGGGAATCTGTCAGCAGGTTTTTGCTATATAGGCTGAAGCCAGCATGTTGTAAGGGTTAAGACAGAAAGTTCAGGCATGCCTGTGTTGTCACTGTTTGATGTTTGTTTATTTGCTGTTTGTTTTAGCACCTGGACCCTTTTCATTGTTGTGGCTAGCTCACTCATGCCATGTTGTTAGCACGCCCTTTATTCTGATTGACACCTTACAGTCAAACTACAATCTCTATAGAAAGCCTGGTGTGAGCTGTCCCAGCTCAGCTAAACGCAATTCTTAGATAATGTCAGAACAGCTGTACCCAGTAATCTAAGTTAAACATGGTTAGTTTCAGAATCTCTTTGCCTACAACATGCTGCTCTCAGATGAAGTAGCAAAAACTTGCTGACAGATTCCCTTTAAAGCCACCATGTACCAAGCCACACAGGACACTAGATAGAAAGATGGGTCCCCAGCAGCTTCTCCCTTCCTGTTCTCTTTGAGTGACAGGACTCTCCCTGTGTTTATAAGGATATAATTCTAAAGCCAGTAGGCACATCCCGTGCTGCAGTGCCCAGTGTGAGACGCGTGCAGTGTTCTGAACAGCTCACACTGGGGGAACAACAGCGTGATCGGATGTAGTGTGCACCAAAAAAATAACGGAAAAACCCCATCCACCTCTGGAAGGGCTGTATTTATGTTAGGCTGCATGTAGGTGGCGATCCGAACTGCCTAATTAGTGCCCATTAGGGTTCAGGTCAAGTTCAAGTCCCAAACCGAACTTTATCTGAAGTCCGGCTGGACCTGCCAAAGTGAACTTCCACGGGTCCGCTCATCTCTAATACAGACGGGTAGTTGCTAACTACCTGCTTGTTCTGCCAGCTCAGAGTGGTCACAGATTGCTCCTGACTACAACTCTGCAACTTCCGGTGACAAAGCAGCTGCTTCACTTCTGCTCCCCTCTGTTGAATTGCCGATAATGCTGCCTAACTGCGGGGAGCCAGCTGTCAATCAGCATGATGACGGCAAACGGAGCGGAAGAGGAGGAGCTGATTTGTTGACATAAAAAAAAGACAGGTGCTCTTTAATCTAGATTTTATCAGTGGTTGAAGATAAGGACATATATTCTTCAGAAATATTTGACTAAGGGGTACTTCTCACATAGCGAGATCGCTAGCGAGATCGCTGCTGAGTCACGGTTTTTGTGACGCAGCAGTGACCTCATTAGCGATCTCGCTGTGTGTGACACTGAGCAGCGATCTGGCCCCTGCTGTGAAATCGCTGCTCGTTACACACAGTGCTGGTTCATTTTTTGGACGTTGCTCTCCTGCTGTGAAGCACACATCGCTGTGTTTGACAGTGAGAGAGCAACGATCTGAATGTGCAGGGAGCAGGGAGCCGGAGTCTGGCAGCCTGCGGTAAGCTGTAACTAAGTTAAATATTGGGTAACCAAGGGAAGCGCTTTGCTTGGTTACCCGATATTTACCTTGCTTACCAGCGTCCGCCGCTCTCAGGCTGCCAGTGCCGGCTCCCTGCACACGTAGCTGGAGTACACATCGGGTAAATAAGCAAAGCGGTTTGCTTATTAACCCGATGTATACTCTGGCTAGGAGTGCAGGGAGCCAGCGCTAAGCAGTGTGCGCTGGTAACCAAGGTAAATATCATGTAACCAAGGGCTTGGTTACCCGATATTTACCTTAGTTACGAAGCGCAGCATTGCTTCCACGCGTCACTGCTGGCTGGGGGCTGGTCGGTGGTGAGATCTGCCTGATTGACAGCTCACCAGCGACCATGTAGCGACGCACCAGCGATCCTGACCAGGGCAGATCGCTGAAGCGTCGCTAAAGTGTGACGGTACTCTAAGAGAATTAGATAGGGGGAATGCACCCAATCTGTGGAATTCAATGTATAACTTATCTTTTGTTCTCTTGTCTGTCACTTATTAACAGCAATGTCAACTGAGATTCTTGTAAAGTAAATCTATTCTCTTTACTTTTGGCAAAGCTGCAATATTCCCGCAGTTCAAAGTTTCCTTTCTTCTACGGTAAATAAACAATTTCTGACCGCTACAAAGTGGATTACACCAGAATGGTATGACTCCTGGATGAAAGCGAGGGATGTGAGTCACAATTACCCGTGTAAACCGTAGTCACAGTAACTTCACAACACGGCCAATGCTCCGAGCCGGTTCAGCTTAACCTGGAGCCCAGAGTGTCTAAATCCTATCATTAGACAGCCATTAGCAAATATTACAGTGTAAGTTTCCCAGAGCACGTATTTAAATGGCAGAGCAATTTCATGCACGTATTCCAGCCGCAAGAATCATAGGTTTGTCCACCTTTGCAGAAAACCCAGTTTTTGCTTTGGTTTCCTCCATCCATCCGGCATCTTAGGCTTTCCTTTTCAATACTAACCATTATAGCACTTCAGAATGGAAATTTACATATAGTATATAAATGCATCTTACAGGGATAAATAGTGGTGCAGTGTCCATTTTAAAGGTTACAGTTACCTGTTTGCCCTAGATTAATGGCTATTAGACATGGAGTATGATAGTGGTTACCTTTAGTTAATAAAATTGCAATTTTGTTTTTTTAATTTCATTTTCAGACCTTCTGATATGCAGTTTGCTGCCTGATACAAGTGTTGGATTTTCCAGTTGTGGGAGTGTTTTTCCCAGTAATATAGGCTGGCTGTGATCTCTGTGTGGATTATGATTACTTACTATTGTCTATATTAGCTTACATATCAGCACAACATCATTCGTGCACTTAATCTTTTTTTCTTGTGCTTTCCCCCTATTCTGCAGCCTGTTTTTCTCTGTTTGTCATGCTAAGTATTGGGGAAATACCGTGGAAATGGCAAAAAGGGAGGAGTGGGAAAGCCTGTGTCTTGGGGAGATGGAGAAGGTGACCTATGATAAAACCTTCCGCTGTCCCCTGGCTACCCTAATGCCCCTAGATAGGTTCCACACCTATGTGCCGAGCAGGATACCTGGCCCTGGCTGACCTTGAACTTAGCCCTAGACAATGAATGGGTGGGATGAGCACTAGTCAACCCCACTAAGTCCTAAAGAGCACACAGGGAAAACAAGTGGGAATGCAAACAAACAACTTATCTCCAAGATGACTAAATATCGGGTAACTAAGCAAAGCGCTTTGCTTAGTAACCTGATTTATATCCTAGCTACGTGTGCAGGGAGCCAGCGCTAAGCAGTGTACGCTGGTAACTAGGGTAAATATCAGGTAACCAAGCAAAGCGCTTCGCTTAGTTACCTGATATTTACCCTGGTTACCAAGCACAGCATCGTTACACGAGTCGCTGGTGGCTGGTAGCTGGTGAGATCTGCTTAATTGACAGCTCACCAGCGACCATGTAGCGACGTACCAGCGATCATGACCAGGTCGTATCGTGGTCGAAATCGCTGGTACGTCATTTAGTGAGACGATACCCTTATAGCAACATAAAACAACCTTTCTCCTGATGATTGGAAGTCTTCTACTAGCTATCAGGAGAGTATAGAAACTTAAGTCTATCACCAGCAACATACCAAGGGAAAAAGTAGGTAAATAAAGACAAAGAGGGATAATGATTAGCAGCTGAAAGGAAAAGATCTTTGCAGGATCCTAAAGAGTAAACCTTAACAGAGAAGACACACAAAGCTCCATTCACACCACAGATGAAAGGATGGAGTATCAAGGAGCCATTTGTGCAGCCAAACAAAGCGTCCTTCTGCAGCCGGACACCACAGGGTTATCTGTCAACTGACACACCTGTGACACTGCCCTCCCGAAGTCTATACATGCTTTCTCTCCTGTCCAGATTGTGAGATCTTTGTACAGTCCTCTCACCTTCTCTATGGGCTCGTGCACATGACCGATTTTCTCATCCAAGTGCTATTTGTGGTATTCATGGATAGCACTCCGACCTATGATATTCAATGAGGCTGTGCATGTCTGACTTTTTTTTCCTCAGACTGAGGAATAACTCAGAGACATGTTCGAGTGTCAGATAAAAATTGGCAATGCAAGGCTATGGGTTTGTGAAAAAATCAGACTGTATTCGGATGACATCTGAATGTGATCTGATTTTCATGGATTAACAGAAAGGAGAAGATAGCAAAACCTTTTTTCTTCTCTCCACATCTGAGAAAAATTGATTCCACTCTAATCAGATTCAAATCAAACTCTAAGTAAAGTCTGATGAGAATTATCAGGCCACTTTTCTTGGATGTGGAGAAAATGGTGGTGTGAACCTACTCTAGAATTGTGAAAAGGCAGTCATTAGGACCAAGAACAGGCGCTATGAAAGATTTGTAACATAGGAAATAAGGGGGCACCTTTCCCCTATTGGGATCACCACCAGCAACAATAGACCATATCAAGAGAGAAAGAAAGAATTGCTGTATATAGGGATCAACCAATAGAGGAGTACGTTCGGGTGTCCGTCTGCAGAAACGTATATGTGCAACAAATGGCACAAAACAGAGCACACGCTAACGCAGTGCGCTCCATAACAGTGAATGGCCCGGTCGGGCACATGCATCTGGAGCACGCTTTGCAGAGTGGGGGAGGGGCGGTCCGGACGGATGCCCCGACGGGACCTGTGGACATAGAGAAAAACGCAATGTGAAAGGGGCTTAAAAAAAAAAACAACTTTCAAAAGCACACAGACAAAGAAAAGACTTAAGGCCCATTTACACACAACGATATCACTAACAAGATATCGTCGGGGTCACGGTGTTGGTGACGCACATCCGGCCTCGTTAGCGATGTCGTTGTGTGTGACACCTTTTTGCGATCAGTAACTATAGCAAAAAGGTGTCAAATCGTTCGTCGTTTATTTTTTAAAAAATCGTTCCTCGTTTGGAACGCAGGTTGTTTGTCGTTCCTGCGGCAGCACACATCGCTATGTGTGACACCGCAGGAACGAGGAACAACATCGTACCTGCTGCTACCGGCAATGAGGAAGGAAGGAGGTGGGCAGGGTGTTTCGGCCGCTCATCTCCGCCCCTCCTCTGCTATTGGGCGGCCGCTTAGTGACGTCGCTGTGACGCCGAACGAACCGCCCCCTTAAAGGAGAGATTGTTCAGCTGCCACAGCGACGTCTGTGACCAGGTAATCGCTTGTGACGCTGCCGTAGCGATATTGTTCACTACGGCAGCGATCACACCGTGACGCGCCACTGATGAGGGTGGGTGCTATCTTTCGCGACATCGTTAGCAATGTCGCAGCGTGTAAAGCCCACTTTACAGACACTCTGCAGCGGCAAATTTTAGAATATTTTCAACGAAGACTAATTAGAACATTGTTTAACTTTGCATTTAGGAAGTAAATGAACATTAAAAAAATTAATTCTGTGTAAAAGTGGAGTTTTCTAAAGTCTCATAAATTTTTGTGATCCGTTCCATCCATTTCAATATGTGATGAAGCATGCCGCTATTTCAATCTGAGGAATAAATTCTTTATGGGCTGTGACGATGCTTCTGTACAATAGTTTGAATTCTGTGTAGCTGATAACATAGAAGGCAGAAGCAATGATAAACCGTTTCAGGCTTCTCCCCAGGGTTCCTCGCTGTGCCTTACAGGCAAAGACCTATCAGATCTGCTCCTGATGGATTGCAGAAGTTTTAACCCTGTTCTATAGATTTACAATAGCATGGGGTTAAAGCCCACAACCAAGCACTACAAATTTATAGCACTTATTGAATTAAATAGAGAGGGTTGACTTTCTAATGTCACCAAGATTTTAAACTATTTTCCAGAAAAACATTTAAAAAGACCAATTCAGGCAAAGAAATCTGTCTGATGATGATGACAGATGTTGGAAAAAATAAGGATTAGGCATCTATCATCTTGGATTTCAATATAGCCAATCCTTTGTTCCTGGGTTGAGTAAGCCTATATCAGAGTTTGCAAATTCTTGTCTTCCCTTGCAATCACATGTGGTTTTGACAAAACTACTGCAGGTGCATGGGTATTTTATTTTCAGAACGCCCTTTGATTAGACCTTCTACAAAAGTGGTCCTAAACTAGACAGTCTAGAATGTTATAGGCTAAACTCTAGAGCTGAGGTCCTCAACATTTCCCACCAGTAGAGCCACATTCAGCTCTGAGACAGGGTCACAAGCCACATACAACTGCCGACCCCTCACAGTAGTGACACCCAGAGACCCCATTACCAGTATAATGACAGCAAACGCTTTTCCACAGAAATCACACCAAGGTGGTATACCAAGATCTAGGGGGTCCAACCTTACTCCCCTTCACATCTGCTCTTCTGTGTAGGGTTACTCACAAAAGTCACCATCTGGAGACCTGCTTTTCATAGCTGTTTGCTAGACCTGGTGGTTATGCACAAAGCTTTAAGATGTAACGTCCCTCTCACAGAGGAGTGAGAGACGCTGTAATGAGGCTATACACTAGGTGGCACTGGGGATACCTAAAGGCTGAGGGAAGTCAGACAGGCCGGGGTCAGAACCGAGAGGACACGGAGAGACACAGGGAGCAGACAGGAGAGAGGTTGTAAGACAGAGGACGGTGGTTGGGTAACCCGGAATGAAAGTATGAACACAGGGACAGGCAACAGAGTAGTCCGGAGAAAAAGCTAGGGTCAGGAGCCAGACGGGAACAGAGAAGTCAGAGTGGAGTAGACAGAGGCAAGTCAGGAGGGTCAGTCCAGGGTCGAGTACCAAGATCAATCACTATACTAGAAGACAGACGCTTGCAGCAACAGAGCCAAAAAAATAATACAACAGGCAGAGTTCTGGAGGAGCATGCTCAGTAAAGAATCCTGAGCAATTACCCAGAAGGTGGAACAGCTGAGGAATCAGCACCTCCGAGAACCATCCTGGACTCCAGTATATTGACCAAGCTGCTAGATCTATAAGTGCCGCGGAACATCTTCAGGTTTGTGGGATGCTCTGCACAGAGAACCGTGACAGAAGACAGCTGCAAGCACACATCATAGACCCGCAACCAACATGTGGCTCCCAAGCTACAGGTTGGGGACTCCAGCATCGGGTTCTTATTGAGATATCCTGGACCTAGAGACATCCATTTCCGCTCCGCACTGGTCTGAAAGATGCCAGACGTCTATAGTTCTGCTGTTGGAGCCCACTGCTGAGCGCTGAACAGTCTGACATGACAAGTATAATGTGATTATATGGTGTCGTCTTGTTTACACGATGAGTCAGTGCTTTGTTCTTAAAACCTTCCTCACATGTTGACATACAAGAAAACAAAAAGACAATGTGTACAGTAATGATGCCTCGTGTCTCCTGTTCTCATGTGTTTGCATTGGTAAAGTGTGCACATATGTTCTTGTCAAGATCAATACATTTCTCAGAAATACACTGCAGATTAGAGTCTGAACGGAAGTTTATAGTGTACCCCAGGGGTCTACAGAAACATAGGCAGAACTGCTAGGTAGGCAGTTGAGACTTAATAGTAGAAGACAGTAGTAGAAAAGGTAGGACAAATTGGAGCACAGCACCAAGAAAACAAAACAAAAAAATATAAGGCTACGTTCACAGTGGGTAATGGAGACATCACCGAGTCACTGGAGATAAATATTTATTCTGTATCTATACTGTACGGCTTAGGCTGCTTTCACACTACGTTTTTTTAACATCCGTCATGAATGTTTTTTTAATGCAAAAACGGATCCAGTGCAAATGTGTTTTCATTTCAATGCATTTGCAATGGACTCGCATCAACATGCGTTCACCTGTGTTTGCGTGCGTTATAGTAAGAATCCAGCAACTTGCAGTTTTTTAACTTTTTTCAAAAACACTACTTGTAGCGTTTTTGAGCTGCGTCCAAATACTGCAAATTGCTGGATCCTGACTAAACAGCACGCAAACGCATGTGAACGCTGGCATGCTGATAGACAGGATCCTGCTTGCTCTACTGAGCATGCCCAGAAACCAGCCTGGCGTGATCAGTCTCTCTCTCCCTCCCCCACTCCCTCTCTCCCCCGCCTGAGAGCGGAGGACGCTCGTAACCAAGGTAAGCATCTGGTAACCGCGGTCTTTGTTACCCGATGTTTATCTTGGTTACGTGTGCGGGGAGCCGGCTCCTAGCAGCTGCAGACGCTCGTAACCAATGTAAATATCGGGTATCCAAGCAAGTTACCCGATGTTTACCTTGGTTACGAGCCTCCACATCTGTCAGAAGCCGGCTCCCAGTCTTTCACGTTCAGTTCCCCTCACTCCCGATCACATGACTCCAATGCCCGCGCATAAACTTAAAGTGACAGGATCCTGCAAAATAACACATGCATGCGTTTTTTTTGCTGTAAAAGCAGGATCCGCTTTTGCAGCAAAAAAACGTTCATGACGCATGTTAAAAAAACGTATTGTGAAAGCAGCCTTCCAGGGAATGATGAATTTGGTAATAGTTCTGCTTGTAAAACCACCTCTCATACTATGAAGAACACTATTATTGCATAGTTTACTTTCTTATAATAAATAACCTATCCATTAATTTTTATAGTGTCCTCCCTTATTATGTATACATTATTCTATGATTAGAACAACCAAATTAATCCCCTTGTTCAAGGAGAACAATAAGAGATTCATGCATAAGCAAAACAAACCTTGTTTATTAAAGTATTAAAATCCCAACACAGAATTAAAAAAAAAAAAAACAGAGAAAAAACTCCCTACGAGGGACACCGTTATTACCTGGATAGGAAATTGTCACAATCATAAAAAACACTGATTGTATGTTTAACAGTAAATATGACCAATACATGCAATAACATAGAACCAGTATGTTTGAATCACAATAATACATGCAATGTCATAAAAACAATACATGTGAATCACAGAAAAAGCAAAAATTGGTCAAATAATTATTCAGTAATTTCTATATAAAGTGCATCCAGATAAATATGTTGGAAAATACTCAAAGTGTATACATGTATGAAGAGTGACATCACATCCAGGCCATAATTCCTATATCAAATAAAGAGTGGACATAGATGTGCTACAAAAATATCCAATGCACACCCAATTATATAGTTCCACTCAAAAATTACATCAATCCCTGGCCCCAAACATGTATATTTATACCTGTATAGACATAAGAATGTTAACGCTACATAAGGCGAACCTAATAGTAAGGTATACTGATTGCAATAATCCCTAGGCCACCAAACACCCAGGCAAGGAAGCTAGCTATATAGTCAGATGTATTAAAAGGATAATAAGACCACACAGAATACCCATACATTACTGAGCCAATAACCCTAAACTGATAAAGACAGACAGCGCAAATCTAATGCAATAAACTGTGGTGGTCAAATGTTATATTACCTAAGTAGGCCTTGTGCTGACTGCCCGGGTCCAGGTAGACGATCTCTCCACCCCGACACACGTTTCATTCTGCTTCTTCAGGGGTGTGGTATATTTTGATATTGAGGAGTCATACGTCATACAATGCATAATATAAAAAATTGCTCTGCTTACTCCTGTGGTTCTCCGAAAATAAGACAGGACCTTAAATTATTTTTTTATTCTGAAAGATGGGTTAGGGCTTTTTTCAGGGATGTCTGAAATTGTTTTTGCATTCTGGAATATCAATATAGCTCTCCAAATGTGTAACATGTATGTATGTATGTATCTATCTGTCTGTCTGTCTGTCTGTCTATCTATCACACTGCACATACATACCAGCCTTTCTCTTCTTCAGCTTTAGACTGCTGCAAATAAGAGACCTTTGGTGACAGCTTAGTCACATGACCGTGAGGTCACCAAGGTCCTTAAGCAGTCTTATCATCAGCATATAAATGCTGGGGCTCCTAGGAGAATTGGGGCCCTGTGAAATTACACAGTTTGCTTTCCCTTGCCCCTAATGCCAGTTCTGTATATCAGACTGATTCCTGTTCAGTTCGTTTAGACTTCTGCAATTAAGAGACCTTTGGTTACATAATGGTCACATGACTATGAAGTCACCGAAGGTCCTTAAACAATCTTAACCTCTGCATACAAATATACCGCCCCCGTGTCAGCGGCTGAGCCGGAACCGCGGTAGCTCGAGGGGTCTCCGGACCCGGGGATTCGCGTGGTCACTCAAGTTTGAAAAGGGGGGTATGTACAGGGGAGTTAGAAGTTCGTGACGCCACCCACAGTGCGTCGTAAGATGGAGTACCACCGCTGCTGTTGGTTGGGGGAGCCCGGTGGTGGTGGAATGGCAGCAAGGTGTTTAACCCCTCCGTGGGTAGGGGGTTGTGCCCCGGGGCCTGGTGATGGCAGTGAAGGGGTGCCGTTGGGAAAAGGAAGGGTGTCTGTGTACTCATTCAGTCCAAGAACACTGACACCGACAGCTTATAAACCAGAGTTCTGAGCACCGCTGCAGCAAGGAGGGAGCATGCTTGGATCCGTGCCCTTGGTGTTGCTTGTTAGCCTGTGGCCTTTTCCGCGGCACCTTCTCACTTTTTGGACCCTATAGTCTGGAACTAATCGGGTCCCGCTCACCCGTAACGGAGTGAGCTTGCTCTCAGGGTTGACGCTCGGGATTTTCTGGACTGTGTTTGGGAAAGTCCTATCCCATCGGTGCACTAGTACCTCAATTTTGGAGCGGGTGAGGGATGAATCTTAAAGCGTTCACCCCCGTCGGGTAAATTACCGGGACGCTTGAAGCTACTTCCCGGCCTAGGGTCTGCGTACCCCGTCGTGCCCTGGCCCCTGCCCGGAGATGGCTCAAGGCCGCCGGCTACCCTCCTCGGCAAGTCTGTGCCCCTTGACATGATCCCCTGCAATCGGGGTTCCAGCTCCTATCAGGCCCAGACCAACGTATGCCACCTAGTAGACTCAAGGGGCCCTGCTCTTGACCTCCTCTCTCTCCTCCAACACACGACAACGTCTGTCACTTTTTCACTTTACCCTACCAACCCCCCAAGTGGGCGGCCCTATTCCCTTCAGGCCCCCAATAGTGTGTCTGGTGGGTATGGTGTAAAGTGTTCCTAGGGTTTTTACTGGCTCAGATTTTAGCAACACCAAAGGACAAGGACCCTTAACCAAGGAAGATTGGATACTGTGCAGAAGGGCAGGTTGCACAATACCCTGTGACGACCTGATAGGCCAGGGCGTCACACAAACATTGGGGTCCCTAAGAGAGTGGGGGCCCTGAGATATTGAGCAGTTTGACTCCTGCTAATGCCGGCCCTGACTGTAACTAGAGCTTATTTTTGAAGTAGAGCTTATATTTGAGACATACTCTAAAAATTCAGTAAAATCGTGCTATGGCTTATTTTCGGGGTAGGTCTTATTTTTAGAGAAATAAGGAAATAGGGATGTAAAAGGGGGCCTTACAAAGCGTGTGGATAATATTTGGCAAAATCTCTTCCTCTATGTTGTTATACTACTAATTTTTCATGCACATATCCAGACACAAAATCTATTTGGAACCAGCTCTGTATATTGGGTTTTTGCTTTTTGTTTATTTTTGGTCCAGATTTGAAGCAATAGTTCACGAGTTATCACAAAATTCCATCCACCGTGTTTCAACTATTAAATGGAGCAGATTTTCTGTGCTCAGAATATTAGAGTTAGGAGGCACCATTTACGCTATGTGGGAACACGGCCTTATTCTTCCATGTGGATATCCCACAAACTGGTGTTTATGGAGGATAAAGGGCGTCAGTTACGACATTTAATAGTATCTAAGGTCTTCATAGTATTATAACGTCTGTGTGAACATGACTTTATACATCACAGCCAACAAAAACCTGTTTGTCCTTTAAGAAAAATACATCTATAGGATTAAGGTGAAAGCAAACACTGACTGCACAAGGAAACATTATTCTGCCATCTCTGTCAACAGCGGAGTTAGTGTATTGAAGGATCTCTAGAATCAGGCTTTGTTTACCTGTCGTATAATACTGCATAGTTTAGGGAAGCTTTCACCATTAACGCTTAGCTACCAGACAGCGTGTTACCTGAGCAGAAGCACAGAACCTGATCTCAGCCGCTCCGCACAGGGTCTCCGCTCAGGTGAGGGGCATCGGACCTCCACAGAGCAAAAGACATGCTGAAAACTCAGAGGAGGACATCCAGGCAGCCGGCAAACAGGTGAGACATCACCGAGACCCTTTAGGTTGGGTCTGTAATGTCTGTACTGCACAACTATATAGAAAAGTTTGACTTTATACCGTAGGTGCCAGATAATACTTTACCGCTATAATCCCATATTGTTTTATAAGCACATTATTGGTATACAGATTATTCTCTGATGTATGCAAACAATGTATGTCCCTCTACTGCACACCGGGGGCAGACATATTGTTGGTGCAACATGTGCGGTCGTACAGAGGCTCTAGAAGTAAGGGGGTCCAGTTCTGCCTCCAAACCAGGTGGAATTGTCCATCTTGATGAGTTATTGGACTGAAAAAGACTCATATACTGTTCTTGTACAGGAGCCTCTTTTGTCTGTGTCCACCAGTGATGCGCACAGTGCCATATGACAGCCAATGTAAAGACAATAGGTGCAATATATGGCTTTTGTATTGTGCCCCAATACATAGACAAAAAGTGGGAACTGCCACACTTGTCTATTAAGCAGAAAAATAGAAAGCCACTACATAAGTACACAATGTACGACACTATTCACTATGCGCTGGGTGCACAGGGTCTTACAGGCACCTCCCAGTATATGTCAGGAGGGAACAGTCCGGACACCTAGGGGTTATTCAGGCGGCAGTGATATCTCTCGCTTACACAAAATGATCTGAGTTTCATTAGTGATTTTTTTTGTCATTCATTACACTAAGGCGTTCCTTTGTTATTGTTCAGAATTAAAGCTCATATATATATATATATATATATATATATATATATATATATACAGTACAGACCAAAAGTTTGGACATACCTTCTCATCTCTAGAACAACTGTTAAGAGGAGACTTTGTGCAGCAGGCCTTCATGGTAAAATAGCTGCTAGGAAACCACTGCTAAGGACAGGCAACAAGCAGAAGAGACTTGTTTGGGCTAAAGAACACAAGGAATGGACATTAGACCAGTGGAAATCTGTGCTTTGGTCTGATGAATCCAAATTTGAGATCTTTGGATCCAACCACCGTGTCTTTGTAGAAAAGGTGAACGGATGGACTCTACATGCCTGGTTCCCACCGTGAAGCATGGAGGAGGAGGTGTGATGGTGTGTGGGTGCTTTGCTGGTGACACTGTTGGGGATTTAGTCAAAATTGAAGGCATACAGAACCAGCATGGCTACCACATCATCTTGCAACAGCATGCTATTCCATCCGGTTTGCATTAGTTGGACCATCATTTATTTTTCAACAGGAAAATGACCCCAAACACACCTCCGGAATGTGTAAAGGCTATTTGACTAAGAGGGAGAGTGATGGGGTGCTACGCAAGATAACCTGGTCTCCACAGTCACCAGAACTGAACCCAATCGAGATGGTTTGGGGTGAGCTGGACCGCAGAGTGAAGGCAAAAGGGCCAACAAGTGCTAAGCATTTTTGGGAACTCCTTCAAGACTGTTGGAAGACCATTTCCGGTGACTCCCTCTTGAAGCTCATCAAGAGAATGCCAAGAGTGTGCAAAGCAGTAATCAAAGCAAAAGGTGGATACTTTGAAGAACCTAGAATATAAGACATATTTTCAGTTGTTTCACACTTTAAGTATTTAATTCCACATGTTTTCATTCATAGTTTTGATGCATTCAATGTGAATTACAATTTTTAGAGTCATGAAAATAAAAAAAACTCTGAATGAGAAGGTATGTCCAAACTTTTGGTATGTACTGTATATCTATCTATATATATAACAAATAAGTCCTGATGTTGATCCACGGCTTGGATCGAAATCGGACAAGTTTTTATGATTTTGTGTAAACCGCTCAATCCATAAAAATACACAGAAATGTGAACAGTCCCATAGATTATAATAAGGACATGTTATATCTGTGAAATACACAACTCGTACATGAAGACTGATATACACGTGTATCTCAATAAATTAAAATATCATCAAAAAGGTAATTTATTTCCGTAATTCAATACAAAAAGAGAAAACCATATATTATATAGAGTCATTACACACAGAGTGATCTATTTCAAGTGTTTATTTCTGTTAATGGTGATGATTATGGATTACAGCCAATGAAAACCCAAAAGTTATTATCTCAGAAAATTACCACAAAAAACCTGCAACTATGATTTTAAAATGGTCCCCTAGTCTGGTTCAGTAGGCTACACAATCATGGGGGAGACTGCTACTTGACAGATGTCCAGAAGGCAGTCACTGACACATTCCATGGAGGGTAAGTCACAAAATGTCATTGCTAAAGAAGTTGGCTGTTCATAGAGCGCTGTATCCAAGCTGAGTGGAAGGGAAAAGTGTGGTAGAAAAAGGTGCACAAGCCACCGGGATAACCGCAGCCTTGATAAGATTAATAAGAAAAGGCCATTCAAAAATTTGGGGAAGATTCACAAGGATTGGACTGCTGCTGGAGTCAGTGCTTCAAGAGCCACCACACACGGATGTACAGTTAGGTCCAGAAATATTTGGACAGTGACACAAGTTTTGTTATTTTAGCTGTTTACAAAAACATGTTCAGAAATACAATTATATATATAATATGAGCTGAAAGTGCACACTCCCAGCTGCAATATGAGAGTTTTCACATCCAAATCTGAGAAAGGGTTTAGGAATCATAGCTCTGTAATGCATAGCCTCCTCTTTTTCAAGGGACCAAAAGAAATTGGACAAGGGACTCTAAGGGCTGCAATTAACTCTGAAGGCGTCTCCCTCGTTAACCTGTAATCAATGAAGTAGTTAAAAGGTCTGGGGTTGATTACAGGTGTGTGGTTTTGCATTTGGAAGCTGTTGCTGTGACCAGACAACATGCGGTCTAAGGAACTCTCAATTGAGGTGAAGCAGAACATCCTGAGGCTGAAAAAAAAGAAAAAATCCATCAGAGAGATAGCAGACATGCTTGGAGTAGCAAAATCAACAGTCGGGTACATTCTGAGAAAAAAGGAATTGACTGGTGAGCTTGGGAACTCAAAAAGGCCTGGGCGTCCACGGATGACAACAGTGGTGGATGATCGCCGCATACTTTCTTTGGTGAAGAAGAACCCGTTCACAACATCAACTGAAGTCCAGAACACTCTCAGTGAAGTAGGTGTATCTGTCTCTAAGTCAACTGTAAAGAGAAGACTCCATGAAAGTAAATACAAAGGGTTCACATCTAGATGCAAACCATTCATCAATTCCAAAAATAGACAGACCAGAGTTAAATTTGCTGAAAAACACCTCATGAAGCCAGCTCAGTTCTGGAAAAGTATTCTATGGACAGATGAGACAAAGATCAACCTGTACCAGAATGATGGGAAGAAAAAAGTTTGGAGAAGAAAGGGAACGGCACATGATCCGAAGCACACCACATCCTCTGTAAAACATGGTGGAGGCAACATGATGGCATGGGCATGCATGGCTTTCAATGGCACTGGGTCACTTGTGTTTATTGATGACATAACAGCAGACAAGAGTAGTCGGATGAATTCTGAAGTGTACCGGGATATACTTTCAGCCCAGATTCAGCCAAATGCCGCAAAGTTGATCGGACGGCGCTTCATAGTACAGATGGACAATGACCCCAAGCATACAGCCAAAGCTACCCAGGAGTTCATGAGTGCAAAAAAGTGGAACATTCTGCAATGGCCAAGTCAATCACCAGATCTTAACCCAATTGAGCATGCATTTCACTTGCTCAAATCCAGACTTAAGACGGAAAGACCCACAAACAAGCAAGACCTGAAGGCTGTGGCTGTAAAGGCCTGACAAAGCATTAAGAAGGAGGAAACCCAGCGTTTGGTGATGTCCATGGGTTCCAGACTTAAGGCAGTGATTGCCTCCAAAGGATTCGCAACAAAATATTGAAAATAAAAATATTTTGTTTGGGTTTGGTTTATTTGTCCAATTACTTTTGACCTCCTAAAATGTGGAGTGTTTGTAAAGAAATGTGACAATTCCTACAATTTCTATCAGATATTTTTGTTCAAACCTTCAAATTAAACATTACAATCTTCACTTGAATTCTGTTGTAGAGGTTTCATTTCAAATCCAATGTGGTGGCATGCAGAGCCCAACTCGCCAAAATTGTGTCACTCTCCAAATATTTCTGGACCTAACTGTATCTAGGACATGAGCTACCACTGTTGCATTCCTTGTGTCAAGCCACTCATGACCAATAGACAACGCCAGAAGTGTCTTACCTGGGCCAAGGAGAAAAAGAACTGGACTGGTTTCAGTGGTCCAAGGTGTTGTTTTCAGATGAAAGTAAATTTTGCATTTCCTTTGGAAATCAAGAAATAAACACTTGAAATAGATCCCTCTGTGTGTAATGACTCTATAATATATAGGAATAGATCCCTCTGTGTGTAATGACTCTATATAATATATAGGAATAAATCCATCCGTGTGTAATGACTCTATATAATATATAGGAATAGATCCCTCTGTGTGTAATGACTCTATATAATATATAGGAATAGATCCCTCTGTGTATAATGACTGTATGTATATATATATATATATATATATATAGGAATACATCACTCTGTGTGTAATGACTCTATATAATATATAGGAATAGATCCCTCTGTGTGTAATCACTCTATATAATATATAGGAATAGATCTGTCTGTGTGTAATGACTGTATGTATATATATATATATATATATATATATATATATATGTATATATATATATATATATATATATATATATATATATATATATACATACAATGTAGGAATACATCACTCTGTGTGTAATGACTATATATGTGTTCCCTTTATGTATTGAATTACTGAAGTAAACTTTTTGATGATATTCTAATTTCGTGAGCTGCACTTGTACGAATTAATCCATATTATGATGACAAAGAAGAGAACAAAGCCACAATTTTTAACGTGACATTGGATTGAGCACCTGAAGAAAACTAATCCTTTCTTTTATCACTTATTTAAAAAAAAATAAATAAAACACTACTGACCGGTGAGCAGGATGGAGGCTGATAACCTTATTTTTTTCCCTGCTGGTACAAGGAGAGCAGTTGGCAGAGAGTAGAAAGCAAATGGCAGACAGCAGTTAAAACCACGACCCTTTATTGTTTTTTTTTTCTTGTAATTTTCTATTTGTCTATGATGTGGTTATGAACAATGCTCCTTAACCCGCCGATGCATGCAGATGCTCCATGTATTATGCTAATCCTCAGTGATACCTACAACTGCAGCATCTAATTGAATATTGCGGCTGCTGCTCTTGGAAAGTTAATTAAATTATGAAACTCAACATGAAATGAGCTAATGTTCGATAACGAAATCTATAGAGGATTACGAGAATATCGTAGGCTTTATTTCAGAGAGTTTACAGAAGACGATTTTCTAACAGCAAAATAAGGAAGTGACAAATTACTGAAAAGAGATATTCCTGGAATTCTTGCTGTTTTCTCCAGTAATATTTTGCTAAAGGTTTTAATTCCAAAAACACATCATTCCAAATATTGTTTAATTGCAAATTTAATTTCCTGCTTTTCAAAACCTTTGCTTGCTGTCATTAATATGTAATTATCACATGTGTACATGTGTTATCTACTCATGTAACCACCACTTGGCCTTAGTCCATTGATGTAAACTATTTTGTTGAAAAACAGAAAGCAGTGATCTTGAAATCTTTCAGGACTCTTGTGCCTCCAAAATAACCACCATAAAGGGGACTTCACACACTGCGACATCGCTAGTGATAGCTAGCGATGTTGCGAGTGATAGCACCCGCCCCTGTCGTTTGTGCGACATTTGGTGATCGATGCAGTAGGGAACAATATCGCTACGGCAACGTCACACGCACATACCTGTTCAACGACGTCGCTGTGACCGCTGAACAATCCTTCCTTCAAGAGGGAGGTGCGTACAGCATCACAGCGGCATCACAAAACGGCCGCCCAATAGAAGAGGAGGGGCGGAGATAAGCGGCCGTAACATGCCGCCCACCTCCTTCCTTCCTCATTGCCGGTGGATGCAGGTAGGGAGATGTTCGTCGTTCCTGCGGTGTCACACACAGCAATGTGTGATACCGCAGGAACGACGAACAACCAGCGGCATGCACCACCAACGATATTATGAAAAGGAGCGACGTGTCAAGGATCAACGATTTTTGATGTTTTTGCGATCGTTGATTATCGCTCCTTGCTGTCACACGCTGCGATGTCGCTAACGACGCCGGATGTGCATCACAAACACCGTGACCCCGACGATATATCGTTAGCGATGTCGCAGCGTGTAAAGCACCCTTAACGCAACATAGGCCTATTCCTACACGACAATGCCCTTCATAAATGTTTCCATCTTCTAAAAATCCATATGCAACTTAGTCAGAACTACTATGGTCCTAAAAATAGAAAGAACAAGGTGAAGAGGAAGACTAGCAACCTGATGGCTTGATAATATCAAGATAATGGTGGAGAAGACCTGGTGGACCCATCTATGATGCCCAAGATCGATCTTCCTACAGGGCGTTCATCCATCAAGTCACCATGGCTCGAGATCGAGCTGAAGGCCGTTAAGGGCCGTTAAAAGAAATAACTATCGTTCCCCAGCCAAGTTTAGCTTCAGATCCTGTAATCCAGGGGGACATGATGGAAGGCGTACCCAGAAGTGATACCATCTTCAAGCTATGTGAAAGCTCACATATGTGAGTGCCTTCCTACACTATATGGTCTATTTGTGTATATTGGCCACATAGTATATTTGTGCATCTGTAGCTTAACTTAATACTATAGGTCTGCAGGCCCTTTTTTTTTTTGTCGCACACATTTGGGGTGGTGGCCCCCTTCAGTGCTCTTTTACTCTTATCCAGCTATTTTTCTCAAACAAGGCTTTGTGAGCTGCTCCTTGTTTTCTTTCACTCCCCATTCAGATGAAACTGGTTTGACAAATGGAGGGGTTGGACATTAGTGTTAGATACCATCCATATTAATGGTACACCTTAATATGGTTGGATGGCTTTTGCGTTCTTTGAAAAAAAAAATTGTTAAGTGCCTTAGTTTGTTAATGTTTATAGCAATATTGGTGTTCAAGTATATATTCATGGCAGTATGCAGATGTATCATGTATGTATAGAAAAGCATGCTTCATCACTCCACAGATCACATTTCCACTGCTGCAGAGTCTAATGGCGGTTGCTTTTACATCCCCCATACAAATAGTTACCATTTTGCTTCTTGATGTAAGGCTTACATAGAGCTATATACCTATGGAACCTCATGCCATAATGCTCCCTATGCATGTTTTTATGCTGATTTTAATGCTAGAGGAGGTTTAGATTTTGCACGTATTGAGTCTACAGAGCATTTCTGAGAGTTCTTACCCTCCAGGCTTATCCAGTTGGGCCAGCACACACGTTTTCCTCTCTTATATGTCCCTCATAACTCCCGCAATACATTCTGTCTTGTATCCAGAGGCTTCTTTACTTCGGCACAGAGGGCTCCGATGGATGTGGGGATATAGGCAGGTGGAGGGGTTTCAGTGGGTCCGACGGGGAAAACCACCAGACATTGAGCCAGCAAGGCCTTAAGCTGTTTGGCCCACCCATGAGCTGTAGGTCAGGCTGGAATGTAGACCTTTGCTTCTGTTGTGGGCTCGGGGCACCAGACAACCTTCAGCTCCAAGCCAACTGGTTGCTCCTCTTCTTCCATCAAGGCCATGAACCTCCGCCACTCTCTATGTCCCAGCCCTCCTTGATTGGGTATGAGTACCAGAGCCCAGTGCACTCCTACAAGGATCTTTGGTGAGTCTTCCTTAGTGCTCCCAAAATGGCCCTCTGATGTCTTCCAGGTCTTCTCCTGATCCATGCTGTCAATCTCCAACAGGCAGACCTTCTCTTTCCACTTCGTTTGACGGGGACAAATGATCGTCATTATGGGCTGCTATCTCCATGCGTGGCACTTCTGTTGATGGGAGTAGCTTCTCGAGGGCTTGCCAGATTTTTGTTTCCTTCCACTTCTCCACCAGTCACAATGGGCGGAGTTCTGCTTTTAGAATTTCACAACTATCCACTGTCTTAGAGTCTATGCTAAGCGCCATCTTTAACCTCATCACAGTCGCCATCTTCAATATAGTCCATGCTTCCCTGCAACATTCGGGATTTCTGACAGCAAGGCTTGATCCTGCCAACTATGTCAAGTGTAAAGTGGTGCGGGGTTGTATTCATGAGCGAGGGAAAGACTCTGGACACCCCAGCACGCTACATGAATTTCCTGGTTCTGGCTTGGTGTGTGGACTTGTGTCATATAGGCTGGGCACCCATGCAGGCCGCATACTGCCGCTGACGTCATCTGGCCTGTACCGGATGACAACTGGTACTCACCAACAGTTCACTTTAAACAACAATTCTTTACTGTACAGTTCATTCTCTGTTACAATTTCATATCCAAATAACATTCACATATCTTCCAGCACGTTACGGTTTTGCACAACATTATCAGACACCGTTTAAGTGTTCCCACTGGATTTCTTCAGATGTAACTGAGTCTCAGGGCAACACAATCACTACAGCACATACTGTGATGGTCTCCCTCCTTTCCAGCAGTCCTATGTCTAGTTTCCTTTAGGATTCCATCTAGACAGGAGTAAAGTTTTGTACTTATGGACCCTCAAAGGTAAACTGCTCAAGTTGTCGACTGCATTCACAAACCAGTTAAGGTTAATCCAATATCTTGATGGTTAAGGGGCCTAGCCACTAGAGACTTGTCCTCTGACTCCTTTTGTCTAGGGCCACTCCATTCGAGGATTGGTCTCTCGTTTCCACGCTGTTCACACTCCGTGATTCTATCAACACTCAGTGTGAACATTATTGCGCCTTCCATTTCCTCTTCTTCTGCTCTGTTGCCACAAAATACCCACTGTATGCCACCTTCCCCACCGACAGACTATATGACCTTCACTTTCGCTCACTAGGTCTTTGCTGACTCCTCCAGAATGAAATGTCACTTTCTCTTTCACGTGACCCCTCCTATGGTTGGCTAGCCCTAACACCTGTTACTGAAGCTACAGTCCGACACCTTCCTAAACAAGTGCTATGCAACATTTTACCACATACAATACTTACCTTACTGTATATTATACCTTGCATCACATTACATAGAATTATGTGATGCCCTGGCCTATCAGGTCGTCACAAGGTATTGTGCAATCTGCCCTTCTGCGCAATATCCACCTCTTCCTGGGTTAGGAGTCCCTAACCAATGGTGTTGCCAAAACCAGCTAATCAAAATCCTAGGAACACTCTGCACCACGCCCACCAGACACACCAGTGGACGGCCTGAGTGGAATAGGGTCACCCACTTGGGGTGTTGGTTAAGGGGATGTCAGGAGTATCAGGAGTAGGCCAGTGTAGTGTTGGAAGTGAAGGAGAGAGGAGGTCAGGAGCTGGGCTCCTTGGAAGTACCTGAAGAGCTGGCGGTTCCACCGCCACGCGGCATCCCAACGGCTGTTGGGGTCGCAAGAGTGCACTTAAACCAAGAGCCAGGTCTGAATGAAAAGAGTAAAGGCCGCTTTACATGCTGCGATATCGGTACCGATATCACTAGCGTGGGTACCCGCCCCCATCTGTTGTGTGACATGGGCAAATCGCTGCTCGTGCTGCACAACAACACCCAGACCTGTCACACTACTTACCTGCCGGGCGACGTCGCTGTGACCGGCGAACCGCCTCCTTTCTAAGGGGGGCGGTTCGTTCAGCGTCACAGCGACGTCACAGCTGCATCACTGAACCGCCACCCAATAGAAGCGGAGGGGCGGAGATGAGCGGGACGTAACATCCCGCCGACCTCCTTCCTTCAGCATAGCGGCCGGGAGGCAGGTGAGGAGAGGTTCCTCGTTCCTGCGGTGTCATAAGGAGCGATGTGTGCTGCCGCAGGAACCAGGAACAACTTCGTTACTGCTGCAGTAACGATTTTTGAAAATGGACCCCCATGTCACCGATGAGCGATTTTGCACGTTTTTGCAACGATGCAAAATCGCTCATAGGTGTCACACGCAATGGCATCGCTAATGCGGCCGGATGTGTGTCACCAATTCCGTGACCCCAACGAGTTCGCATTAGCGATGTCGTAGCGTGTAAAGCCCCCTTTAAAGTTACCTGATTTACGAGAAGATTTGCTATAGTGTGTACAACCGGTACATGGACTTCGTTAGTTATATATAGTAAAAATGGACCACGGTCACAGGACTGGTTGTGACCAACATGAACTTGTGTTTTTGTAAATAGTTGCACCTCCTGTGCCCACCAGAGTTGTCTATCATAACGCCCGGGATCTTAACCTGGTCACGGACTCACAGTAGGTTTGCAGGGGGTCAGGTTGTTTGGGTGGCGGGTTAATGGGATACGGGACATTGGGACTGGACTGTTGCAGTAAGAGGCTGCAATGGAGCAGGTTGAGCCTCTGCTACTACTGAAACCGGTAGCGTTCCACCGTTGGAAAGATGAACTCACAAAGGTTCAAGTAACGTTTAAGTTTACAGCCTCCCTAATGAGGGATATATTTGTAAATAAAAATGATGTTTTCTTTTCAACCTTGCAGTTTGAAAAAAAAAATAATAAACCTCTGATGTCCTGTAGCTCAGGGATGAGCTACGTTTAACCAAGGGGGAATGTGATGCCCTGGCCTACCAGGTCATCACAGGGTATTGTGCAATCTGCCCTTCTGCGCAATATCCACCTCCTACTTGGTTAGGAGGCCCTAACCAATGGTGTTGCCAAAACCAGCTAATCAAAATCCTAGGAACACTCTGCACCACACCCACCAGACACACCAGTGGATGGCCTGAGTGGAATAGGGTCGCCCACTTGGAGGGTTGGTTAAGGGGAGGTCAGGAGTGTCAGGAGTAGGCCAGTGCAGTGTTGGAAGTGAAGGAGAGAGGAGGTCAGGAGCTGGGCTCCTTGGAAGTACTAGGTAGCAGATGGTCTTCTGGGCCTAGTAGGAGCTGGACCCCCGGTCGCAGGGGATTGTGACAAAGGGCACGGTATTGTCGTGGAGGACAGCCGGCGGCCTTGTACCATCACCGGGCTGGGACCAGGGCACGACGGGGTACGTGGACCCTATGTCAGGGAGTAGCATCAGGCAACCTGACAATTCACCCGACGAGAACGGAGCCTTCAAGGTCCGCTCTCCACCCACTCCAAAATTGGGGCACTAGCGCAACCAGGGGGATAGGACTTTCCACTAAAACGGTCCAGGAAATCCCAAGCGTGAACCCTGAGAGCAAGCTCCCTCAGTTAGCCACACTGGGGAGCGGGACCCAACTAGTTTCAAGCTATAGGGGCCAACTAAGAAAAGAACAAGGTGCCAAGGGAAAGGTCACAGATCATCAGGCAACACCAACGGGAACGGGACCCAAACGTGCTCCCCTCAGCGGCAGTGGTGTCCAGAACTTTGGTTTACTAAGTTGTCGGTGTCAGCTTTATGGACTGGGTGAGTACAGCACACCCCGTCACCATCACCGAGCCCCGGGGCATTCCCCCTAATCGTGGAGGGGTTAAACAATTGGCTGCCCACTCCATCGCCCCCAGGTACTCCCAGCTGTTGTGGAGTACCTTACCACACACCACGGGTGGTGTCACGAACTTTAGACACTATCCCCTGTAAATACGTCCCCCCCTTTTATTGGAGTGGCCGCACGATTCCCGCGTCCGGCCGCCCCTCGAGCCACCGCGGATCCGGATTCAAGCAGCTCGGCTGCTGACGTGGGGGCGGCACAATTACATTACAATTCACATGAATAATATTTACAAAAGACACAGGACATTATTCATATTACAAGACAATAACACGATTGGTGTCTTCAGGGGTAGGAATGTGCCAACAATTGTTCACCGCCCTTACTCCTTACACAAGTACACTAGTTTAATCAGTTTTAACATATCGATTTAGTAATGTACATTGCCTGGATTGTGAAATCTGGTGACAGATCTGCTTTGAGCATGTTTACTGCAGTTTAGGAGCCGTGAAAATATGTAAATCAATATAGAGTATATTCCAATAAAAAGCTCTGAATCCACCATTCTCCATTCCTGGATACCATTAACTAATCTACCTCTAGCCTGCAAATGGAAGACAAATCGATTTCACAAATTGTAAGTGGGGTAATGTGTTCCTCTTTCTACTTTAAGAAATTGCATTTTAAAATTAGACCTACAAGGAACTGGTGTATCATCTTGTGTGTGGGAGTAAAATTGCAAAGAGATGTCTGACACCCAGTAGTTACAACAAGCGAAGAGCAATTCTAGTCAGCATGCATTCACATATGACGTGAGGGAATCAGCACACACAAACATGGCCAATTACTGGCAAGAGTCTACGTTGATGATGAGAACACGTACATATCTCTAGAGGAAGACTACAAAGGTCTAGTCTGTTAGAAATTACGGGCCAGCAATAACGTCAGATGCTAAGCAGGCACTTTTTTAGAGAACCTTCTTCAATTAGTCTTGGCCATTTTTAACGTACGTGTTCTATCCATGGTTTTCATGGAAAGAACTCAAAGCTATTATAATCCATGGAACTGTTCACGGAAACATGCCTGATTTTGATCCAAGTCAATTATTAAAATTATCCATGCAAGTCTATGTGTCTATGGAAAATCACAAGCCACAAACACTGCCATCTATGTGTAATCAATGTGTTGTCCATTTTTGACATAACTATTTCCTAGTATACTTGGATTAAGAATTTCCACTCCTTCACTAACTACACTATCTAACGGCTACTGTATTTTCCCCTACTACCTCTCTGATGACGCTTTGTTTGATAATCCCAATGCATGCTGGGATAATTAAACAAAGCGTCATCAGGGGGCAGAAGCTATGATCATTACTAAGGCCTCTGTCCCCTGCCTGAAAACAAAGCATCACCAGTAACGCTTGTTTTCATTTCAGAGGCTAGCTTGTCCCTGCACACTGTGCGATGTGCACAATGACAGTGCGCTTTCTGTTGTTGGCTCAGATTAGCATTAATGATTCTGCAACAGAGCAGTGTCAGAATACCCGGGTGCTGAGACCAGCACTGCCCTTGCAAGGGAAATCACTGGTCTCTGCACGCTGGGTATTCTGACACTGATCTGTTGCTGGCTGTTGCTGCTAATCTGAGCTGGCAACGGAAAGCGTGCTATCATTGTGCACATCGTCCATTACACATGAAACAAGCATCACTGATGATGCTTCATTTCAGGAAGGAGACAGACACTGTTGCAGTAACTACAGCCTTTGCTCCCTTATGGTGCTTTGTTTGTGTATCCCAGCATGCACAGCCTTTGCTCCCTTATGGTGCTTTGTTGTGTATCCCAGCATGCACTGGGATTCGCAAACAAAGTGTCATCAGAGAGGAAATAGGAAAAAATTGTAGTTACATAGTAGAGTGAGGCAAGGAGAGGCAATTTTTTATGCAAGTATATTAGAAGAAACGTTTTGATTGACACTAAATAGGTAGGGATTTAGAATTAATATTACTTTGGCCCTCAGACCACCTCTTTAATATTTTATGGGTTTATTCATGTCAGCTTTTTTTACTGACCCATTGTTCGCATATAAAAAGGAGAAATGTCCAGTTTTGGTCCAATTTGCTGACCAAACAAGCCCATTCAAGTGAATAGGTCAGTGGAAAAACAATCGGACATCACTTGGATGTCATCTGAGTTGCATCTATGTGCTGACTGACTTTCACAGACTGACCATAAAAATGCTTCAGAAACCTATAACATTTTTTCTTTATACACACGATAAAAGTAACTATCACAAAGATGGTAAAAAATGGACACATGGAGCAAAAATAAATGAAATTCAGATCTAGCCCACTGACGAAAAGCAGTTATTGTTTGAGCCCATAAGAATATAAAAAATGATGTGTGAATGAGATCTAAGCACTTTAGTCAGTAGATAAATGGAGTCCATTTCCATAAATAGTGTTTGTGAAAACAGTATCCACCCAGAAAAATGAAAACCATCCATCGGACACAATATTGTTAAAATTGAATTTGAGTATTAAACCTAGGGGTGATAGTATACTGGAATTAGACAATAGGATGAATATTAGACTGGCAATTACTGTATATCTGTAAATAGATACCTTTTAATGCCGAGGGCAAAAGAACTTTTATGGCCCCATCTATCACAGATTAAGACCGGTTTACCTTGTTTCAAAACCCTGCTTCAAACACTACACAATTCTCTGTAGAGTATGGTATAGTCTACATTTGATTATTCATCTTTGTAAATGTAATTTGCATTATAGCATTACTATATAAGGCAGAACATCCCAACTGCAGTTTCCCAATTTCCGTTTTTGTCTACTAGATATTAGTGAAGGTAAAAATTAAAAGTTTCGAAAGATGAGCATATATTACCTCCTTATTACACACCACTCCTTCCCTAACTAGTGATTTTCTCAGCTAGAACACCAGTCCTCACACATCACCCATCTTGTGTCCTCTCTTGCAAAACTTGATGATGTAAAAGTAGACTGAAATATAAAAACAGTTCTCGGTGTTCTCCAACTCCAGTCCTCAATAGCCAACAACAGATCCTTGTTTCAAGATTTCGTTAGTATTGCACAGGTGGATGGCATTATCAACTGTGCAATATTAAGGAAATCCTGATAACCTGATATGTTGGTGGCTCTTGAGGACTGGAGGTGAGGAACACTGATGTTGACATGCGGATTAAACCTTAGAAGTAAAAAATGTTGGAATAGCAGCTCAAGACTGGAAGACAGAAATGTGGATGAAGTTAGCTCAAGTCTAGGCTCTCGACTGTCTCACTTTTTCATAGCAATGTGAGACTTCTTGCTTCTCAGCTAGGAGATGCCACTGCAAAGGAGGAAAGGGGACTAGGAGTGTGCAACGAGGAAACAGGCCAAATATTCTTATATTCATAATGGATGTGGTTAAGTAAGAGACATGATATAAGATTGTTTCTTGTGTGTTATGGAGATGTAGGATAAGAAGAAGGGCAGAAACAGCATCTGCATTTCTGACATAGCCATAAGCGGGCTTTACACGCTACGATTTTGCTACAGTGATCTCGTTGTGGTCACGGATTTTGTGACGCACATCCGGCCGCTGTAGCGATGTCGTAGCGTGTGACTCCTAGGAGCGATTTTGGATCGTTGCAAAAACGTCCAAAATCGCTCCTTGTTGACATGTGGGTCCGCTGCCAGTTATCGCTGCTGACGCAGGGGCGAAGTTGTTCCTCGTTCCTGCGGCAGTGCACATCGCTACATGTGACGCCGCAGGAACGAGGATCATCTCCTTACCTGCCTCCAGCCACAATGCGGAAGGAAGGAGGTGGGCGGGATGTTACGTCCCGCTCATCTCCACACCTCCGCTTTCATTGGGCATCCGCTTAGTGACGTCGCTGTGATGCCGAACGGACCGCCCCCTTAGAAAGGAGGTGGTACGCCGGTCACAGCGACGTCGCTATGTAGGTAAGTATGTGTGACGGGAGTGCCGGATTTTGTGCGCGACGGGCAGCGATATGCCCGTTTTGCACAAACGATGGGGGTGGGTCGCATGCTAGAGATATTGGGCCGGATATCGCAGCATGTAAAGCCACCCATAGTCAAAGGCCACTAAAATGAAGTTATATGGTTACAGTACGTAGAGCAGTATCCCCCCACTATAGTTCTTAAGAGCCACCAACAGATCATATTTTCAGGATTTTGTTCAAATTGCACATAATCACCTGTAATATTAAGGAAATCCTGAAAACATATTCTGGATGTGTACCTCCCCGCTCTCGGCAGCCGAGCTGCTTGGGTCAGGCCCTTCTGTGGGTGGCTCGAGGGTCTCTGGACCCAGGGGCCTCACAGTCACTTCAAATGAAAAAGGGTAGTGATGGGATGGTGGATTTAGAACGTATATGTTTTGGCTGAGCCGTACGGAGTGGGTGACGCCACCCACGGTGTGTGGTGATATTGGACACCACCGCTGCAGTTATGGGGCACCCGGGGGAGATATTGTGCAGCAAGTTGTTAACCCTTCCGTGGGCAGCAATAGTGGCCCCGGGACCCGTTGGGGGTTTGGCGATGCAGGGAGATGGGCGACCGCAGGGTGCTGGTGTACTCAATATTAGAAAACACATGAGTCTCTGGTAAACTGAGGTGATGGTGGTCGGTGCTCGCAGTCGGCTGCGTTCTGGTTCCCCCACCCGGCTGGTGGTCTCTGTCTTTCTCCTGCACCTTTTTTGAATGGTGGACTGCCTGTGCTTTCAACTTCAGGAGTCCACTCCTGGCTTGTGGTTGCCTAAGGAGCCCTTTGCCCACAGACGCTGGCCCGTGGGATCTCTGAGCCGTGGCGGTGGCCTTTTATCCCCCTCGGTGGGCTGTTGCCTTCAGTCGGGACTTTGGGTGGGACAGGACCTCTAGTCCTGGCCGCAATCAGTTAATTAGCTAGCTCCCAGTCGCTTCTGGACCTAGCTTCAGGGTCTGAGTACCCCCTTTGTGCTCCGGTTTCCGAGTCGGTTCCCCGGGTCAGTACCGGTGGGCCACTACCTTGTCCCGGTCCACCTCGGTTCCACCGAGCCGTCTTCCCAGCTCCTGCAGACGGAGACCGCCGTCTGCCTCCTAGCCAAAGGTACCAGGGCTCCTACCCTGGCACCTGTTCAATTTGGGTTCTCGCCTCTGCTGGAGCTGGACACAGCTCCAGCCCACACTCCTCTCCAACTTGAACTCTCAATTTCTCTCCAACTTTCCCACCCCAGGCTGTCTAGGACTCCTCGGTGGGTGTCTTCCAACTGCCTGGTTCCGCCCCCTGGTGTGTCTATCAAGCCCTGAGGGGGGGTGACTAGGGTTTTGTGGTTGGGTGTGTGTTACCTGTGAGGGAAAGGAGTAATGCGGGGCCCTATTTGTGACTACCTGGCCTGGCCAGGGCATCACAGAGGCTCTTGAGGACTGGAATTGGGAAATGATGGGTCAGCACCTCAAGATTGGAAGACAGAAGAAATGACATGTTTTTGACTGGAAAACAAGGCTACGTAAAACACCTACAACATACTGTAGTCCACAAAGTAAACAAAGCAGCTCTGAAAATAACATTGGTGTTTTGAAATTGTGAGGATTAATGTAATGCCACCTTCTTTACTTTCAGATAACACTTTACACACAGTAGATTCCATTTTCTGCAGATTAACCCTTTACAAGCAGTTATGTCCTCCTCTTGCAGATTAATCCCTAGAAGAAGCTTTTCCATCCTTTCTGCAGGCTGCATTATACACAGCGACATCTTATGACATGACTGATAAATAAATGAGACTTGGGTGTGCCCCCAACAGAACCATAGATAAATTTCAATTATCAGAGTCTTAAACATTCAACTCTGGATTCAGGTTTTTTTTTCAGCCGTATCAATCTTTCATAACATATTCTACTTGGCTTTTTGTTTCCAATTTCAAAGATGGATATAGCTAAAAAATTGCTGAAATGGAGTCCAAAGCTCCACACTTTGAACTACAATTGATAAGTAAAGGAAACTTATGGTTCCATCAGAGGCATGTCCGAATTACATCTTTTGGGAATTCCCGACAGAGTCTCAAATGTGTAGCTGAAGCAAGATGTGAAAATATCCTTACTTTCAAATCGGACAAAAGTGCCAATGGAGCCCGGACAGCAGTGTAAACAGAAGAATATAGCCTACAATAGTTGCCCAATGTATATTCGAAAAAAGATAACCAATAAAAGTAGAGTTGGTGTGAATCGATTCACAAAACCCGATCCATCAGCCACGTCCGTAATCTGTGGTCATTGGAAAGAAACCGTGAGGATCACCTCCTACCTGACAGCATCTACAGCTCTTCTTTTGATTAGTTGACCTGGTATAATGTCATTGTCCTAATGTCATATATAGTACATGTGACATGGCTCCAGGCTGACTAATCAAAAGAAGAACTGCAGATGCCGGGAAGTAGGAGGTGGTTCTCAGGGCTCTCCAGGAACAGATGGACAACCTCCTATGAAATGATTTGCACTGACTCTACCAATGCCTGGCCAACTAATCAAAAGAAGAACATTAAATAGAAGTAAGTCTAAATAAAGGAGATCATTCATTCTTGGTGACAATGGCTTATTAGACTGGATGGACCAAGGCCCCTTTCATATTGCCTTCTGACCTCCGTTCAGTGGTCCTGTCGGGTCTTCCATCTGAACCTCTCGCAAAACAGGTTTCGGACGCATGCGCTGATGGGCCCATTGACTATAATGGTGCAGACGGAGTCACTGTGTGCTCTGTCATGCATCATTTTCGGGAGTATATTCTTACTGCAGGTGGATAACCAGATGCAGTCTACTACATCTGGGTGTCTTCTTCCATTAAGTGAATACTCCCAAAAATGGTGCAAGACAGAGCACATGGTGACTCCACCTGCACCATTATAGTCAGTGACCCCGTCAGCGCATGCGTCTGAAACCCGTTTTGCGGGGGATTCAGATGGAAGCTCCAATGGCACCACTGAACGGAGATCACAACGCAGTGGCCTTGGCTATAACTGAATAAAAAAGTATGAATAAAAAAATGCAAAAGGAAGCTCAGTCAAATATTTATTTAGCTCTACTCTACTGCAAACAGTGTTATCAATATTGTTATTATTTTTAGAAATTTTTTAGAATTATTTTTAGGCATTTTATTAGGAAAATATTAAAATAGAGGAGATCCTCATATAATTGACTAGAAAATAAAAGCAAGCAATTTTGTTTCTGTAAATCTAGTAAATTCACTATTATTATTCTCTATTATATCTAAAATGTCTATTACAGCACATTATCGTAGAAGAATGGAGCATATTGATAGACTGCTGCTGCATGTTTTGCTCTAGATGACTGCCTCCATTACGGCAGGTATATGCCATGGGTCTTATAGTCTGCAGGATGGATTTTCGTGAGTACGGAAAACACTTGGCATAGAGACTTAGGATGATTTTCTAAGTAAAGCATACCAACTGCTGCGATAAAGAGAGACTTCCTGATCCCCATGGCAACCAGAACCACTTGTATATAATAACAGAGCAACCCCCGGTTGTACGGCGTGTCTCGCTATACACAGTCTAATCTTTTAAGGCATTAGAATGGAAAAATAATTATTTTTCATGGTGTTTACAGATCAGAAAAATATCAACATATATAGGATCTAAACACATGATATAAAAAGATTGGGGGTGTTGGGGGGAGGGGGTTATACAATAAGGAATCCTTCTCTCACGTTGTATATTCTTATCTGCAGTCATAAGGTTGGTAAAGTATTATGAGAAAGTGGCCATGGAGATCGATGAATGAGGTTTAGATGTAATGGCTGATACAACCTGAGAACAAGAGTGTGCTGAACTGGGAAAAACAGTCTAAGGGCTCCTTCATACATCGTGTCTCTGGCACGTGTGGTGTCCGTTTCCACACGTACCAGAGACATAGACACACATAGACCCATTAAATTCAATGGGTTTGTTCACATATCTGTGTTTTAAAGGGACGTGTGTTCATGAGGAGCTTGCGTGTGTCCATGTGCTCTACACGGCGACATGTCTATTTTTGGCCGGCAACAGGGATGTCACACGGCCCGCACCCTGGTTGTGATTCGTGTGACATCAGTGTAACACGTACCAGAGGACGCCTCATGGAAATTAAATGGATTTTTATACTTACCTGTCTTCGGCACTGCTGTCTCCAGTTCTGCTGCTGCTTCCGGGTCCTGCTCATTATGCCTCATGAATATTCACGGCACTGACTGTGGACTCGGATGCAAGTGTGACAGCAGCGCTGGACAGGTAAGTATACAAGTTCATGCTGTCCATGTGCTATCCGGATATCACATAGATAGCACACAGACAGCACATTGATGACCCACACGAATGTCCCACGGAACTCCCCAACGGACGATACTAAACATTAGTGAAGGGGGCCTGAAGCAAAATCTGGCAACAAATCACAGCCCAGCTTTTTATTCTGTATTATTTTGTATTTTGCTCTTAAAAAAGTAAAACTGTGTTATTATTGGTTGACCTCACTGGCTGCATGGTTTCGGCCAGGTATATCAGACACTAGAACGCTGAGGCATTTCAGAGGAGAACATAGTTTAAAAGCCGCCATGGACCAAGCCACATAGGAGACTAGACACACAGATGGGTCCCTGATGACTTCTCCCCACCCCCCTGCCCTATAGAGACAGATCTCTCTCTGCGTGCATGCTTAGGGGGAGACCTGTCAATTATCGGCAGTGGGCAGGGCGATGCCACCGGGGACTACCTTTCGGACTAGTCTCCCATACTGTTTAGCCCAGCAGCTTTTAAAGTAGGCTTTTCTCTGAAATGACGAAGAATTTCAGAATCAAACATACTTGGCTGATATCATTCAGCCAATATCTGATGCCCGTGGTTCAGCTGTCAGGTTCCCTTTAAAACCTCTTTATTCGTTTAAATATGTATATAGTTTTCTTGTTCTTTAAATATAATCTAAACATTTTAATAATGTCACTGAATATAAATGTTAATTTATAAGAGACCATACTTTCATATTTTCTATTTTTTAGATATCTCTACAAAAGTTGACAACCTACAGTGTACGGTGCTATGCTATTGTAGCTCCAGTTGGGATGTCATCTAGCTTCTGAAGACTCCAACATGGAAAATCTACAAAGTCATGCTAATTTGTTTCCCTCTACATATATATGCACTGACTGATTACTGAGGAAACCAGAAATGACTTTGACTTTTGACTTTGTAACTTGATCTGTATTTGTCTTAGTTTGTCACCAATTCAGACAATCTCCTGGGGCTACATCTTGGGCATCCAGCTAGTTGCTGTAGTTTAAATGACTACCTATCTAATATACAGTTATTAATGGAGCTGTGTGGTCGGCGTTGATGACCTCTGCCATGACCCAAGATAGCAATTGAGCTGTGTCCTGTATTGTGGATACTGTGGATTTAGAAAGAGTGGTAGAATTTGTTTTGCACCAGGTGACTTTTTGACTAAATGTTTCATTTACATTTTTTGTCATGTGTATTTGTGAGTGCTGGGAGAGATGTTCAGGCCAACTCTGAGTGTGATATGCTGCAAGGCATGCCATGAATCCACCAGGTAGTATAAGTTAAATATCAGTTCCTATAGAATTCAGTAACCTCTAAGTAAGTTTCTATTTGTAGTTTAAATTAGTGCCACCTAGTAGTGTAACTGCCAAGCTTAGCTCCTCCTAGTAGTGTAACTACCATGCTTAGTGCCTTCTAGTGTAAGTATCAAGTTTAGTGCCTCTATTAATGTAACTGTCAAGCTTAGTGCCTCCTAATAGTTTAACTGCCATACCTACTGTATTTTCTCCTAGTAGGGTAACTACCAGGCTTATTGCCTCCTAGTGTAACTTCCAATCTTAGTGCCTCCTATTGTAACTACCAAGCTTAGTGCTTCCTAGTAGTGTAACTGCCATGCTTAGTGCTTCCTAGTAGTGTAACTGCCATGCTTAGTGCCTCCTAGTAGTGTAACTGCCATGCTTAGTGCCTCCTAGTAGTGTAACTGCCATGCTTAGTGACTCCTAGTGTAATTGCCAAGCTTAGTGTCTCCTAACAGTGTAACTGCCAAGCTTATTAATCTTAGTAGTTTAGCTGCCAAGCATAGTGCCTATTAGCAGTGTAACTGGCAAGCTTAGTGCATTCTAGTAATCTAACTGCCATGCTTAGTGCCTCTTAGTGTAATTGCCAAGCTTAGTGCCTCATATTCGTGCAACTGGCAAGCTTATTGCCTCCTAGTAGTGTGACTGCCAAACTTAGTGCCTCCTAGTGTAACTGCCAAGCTTATTGCCTCCTAGTGTAACTGCCAAACTTAGTGCCTCCTAGTGTAACTGCCAAGCTTATTGCCTCCTAGTGTAACTGCCAAACTTAGTGCCTCCTAGTGTAACTGCCAAGCTTAGTGCCTCATAGTAGTGTAACCGCCAAGCTTAGTGCCTTGTAGTAGTGTAACCGCCAAGCTTAGTGCCTTGTAGTAGTGTAACTGCCAAGCTTACTGCCTTGTAGTAGTGTAACCGCCAAGCTTACTGCCTTGTAGTAGTGTAACCGCCAAGCTTAGTGCCTCATAGTAGTGTAACCGCCAAGCTTAGTGCCTTGTAGTAGTGTAACCGCCAAGCTTAGTGCCTTGTAATAGTGTAACCGCCAAGCTTAGTGCCTTGTAGTAGTGTAACCACCAAGCTTAGAGTCAATTCTTTTTAATGTGTAACCATCAAGCTCATTGCCTCACTGCTGATGTGGAAATATTAAAATCTGTGCCATTCATTTTTTGCCATTGTGAAGCTTTTGCTAACTTTGAGGTACTGCTATGCTTGTCTATAAACTTGGTAGAAATTCACACTGCTGTATCTGTGTCAATCATAGCACCATCCTCATGCCTGAGCCCAATGGAGTCAAAGTGCCACTAACCCCAAATGGCCAGTTCTGTAGTATATTCAGCCAATCACCTTATTTTTGTTTTAGGTTGAATAGAATCTACCAGTCCTCCTGACGTATCCATTTTAGTAAATACTTGTACACCCTAAAAAATAACAATTCTGCAGCATCTTTTCTTAGAACTCTAAATAGCATTTTCCCTCCTGCATAAATTGTCAGCTAGGCTACCATTCCTCTTGCTAATAAAATATCTCTATATTTGCTGTCACTGAATATTCTTAACAGTGACATTCTATATAAAGACTCACATCCTTTTAACAAAAAGAATGGTACCAGCCAAGTATCAATTTATTGATACATTTCCAGGAAGAATAATAGCGGAACAAGAACAAAGTGGTTTGTGTTCTAAGAAAAAGTGCTACATTATTCTTATTTTGCAAATTACAATTATTTTCCTAAAAGAAAAGTCAGGATAACTGAAAACCTGTCCTACAGCTGCCAGATAAAAGGTAAAAACAATGCTAGAGAACAATGTTGCCTTCTAAATAATTTCATTTGGCGCGCTTTGTATTAACTTGATATGGAAATCAGGCAAGTCTTTAGTAACCTTTCTCGATAAAAGTCCTGAAGCAGAAAGAAGGTTGGCACAGACCCCTGTCTTCCAACAAAGAACATGCAAAGCTGACATATAAAAGAGGTTTATTTATAGAGCTAGCACAGCGCAAGAAAACATCCCGCATTCTCCACCAAATACTGTAGAATATGTCATTTTCTTTAACTCGTGCTCATACGTGTCAGTAAGTAGTCATTTTACTGTCCATCTTATATCGGATGATTGTTCAGCTCCAACTTGAAGGAAACATCTTGAGATTCAAAATCAGGACTTTCTTTATTGTAAAGTCAATAATAACATTAATGGTTAATTGCTTTTATATTTATACATGATAAGAAGCCTTCATTTTTTTGTAACAAAATCATGTTCTTACAAGTATTCATCATTTCAATGTAATTGAGTGTAATTTCCAACAACATCACAATGGCAACTGTTATGATCTGGTCACCGTGGGCAATCACAAAAATCCCATCAGCAGAAAACCACAAGAGTAGTTGGAACCTGAGCTGACCACAATCCCCTGTCAGATCACACTAGAAGTAGCCGTGGAGCGTTCCTAAACACACCTAGATGCCTCATCACAGTCGGAGAAACTTACTACACCTCACAGATAGAAATGAGGAAACCTATCTTGCCTCAGAGTAGTCCCCAAAGGAATAGCAAGCCCCAATATATAAAGCCAACGGTGATGTAAGAAAACACAATACGCAGATAGGAAATATAGATTAGCAAAGGCGAGGCCCGACTTTCTAGATAGAACAAGACAGGACAGATAACTGATTGTGGCCAGCAAAAAAAAAAAATCAAAAAATACCAATCTCCTGATAATAAAAAATACGGAGACCACACAGACTCTCTCCCACTATATCGGGTACTCTTGTAAATAATGGGAGAAACAAAATACCAAAAAACCCCACAAGAAATACAAAAGTGCAAATAATCAAATAGAACAGGGAGAATCTCCCTTTTCTTGCAGTGGGGCCTGCAGAGGGGGAACCCCCATGCTGATCAAAACAGAAAAACAATTCCTCTCCTGCAAGAAAACAGACTTAAAGCAAAAAGAAAAGAAACACAACTACCCTTAGGTGTGGATCAGGCAATAAAGCAAAGAACTTGCAACTTATCTGGAATGGTACAGGCACAGGATAAATGGAAGGACAAACTCCAAGCAAATTCAGAGTCTAAGGATAAACATCAATCACCGGCCCCAGCCAGCAGACACTGCTCTACTATATAGCCCAGGCTGACTGCAATTGGGCCTCCCAAACTCCCAATTAACTCCCACACCTGTTAAGTCACAGTCAGCTTCACCCCCCCAGTCCTGACCACCAGAGGGAGCTCCAAACCATCACCCCCTTGGATGACATTCACAACAAGCAACGCTGGATCCGTTTTTATCTCATCGCCTTGTATTGGAGACGGATTGTCACGGATGGCCTGGCATTTCATTCGGCATTCGAAAATGTTTGTCCTTCGGACTGAGACGACGGTCAAAGTAACTTTTTTTTGTGTACGTCGGAAAAACGGACAGCGACGGATCCGTCACTGTCCGTCGTTTGGTAGAATGGAAGCCTATGGGCGCAGGATCCGTCATCATCTGTCAAATGACGGAATCCGGCGACAGATTCCATTTTTTTTTACTGAGCATGCTCCAATTATTATTTAGCTCCTAGCTAGTCGGATCAGTTTAGCCACAATCTGCGACGAATCCGTCGATACATCGAGAAAACGGATTGTGACTGATGGAAAAAAACTGATATGTGAAAGGGGCCTTAATGTTTTATATTTTCGCGCCGGCACCTTTGCACACTCACTTACCGGCGAGCCACCGTTGTACTGATGCCTGCCGGGAGGTCAATGTGCGCAGATACTGGCACGAAATTTAAAACAATAAGAAGGTATGGACACCTGAGGCTGCAGAGGAGCCTTAAATATTTATCTGGTGTCTTTACTTTTTAATAATGTGACTTCATTCAATAGATAATGTGATAGATAGGCGTCTCCCTTCAGTCTAATATGCTGTCTACTGCCTGTTGTAAAAGGTAACCTTTTTTAGACATACAGTATTTTTACTGTAAGGCCTCTTTCACACGTATGTGCCCCCGGTACGTGTTTGGCAGTTTTCTCACGTACCGGAGACACGTACACACATAGACCTAGGTATTCCTATGGTTTTGGAAACACGTAAGTATTTGCGCACGGAACGTGTGTCCGTTCCGTACTTACGTGTGTCTGTGTGTTTCTCACGCCAACATGTCCGTTTTCTCTCCGGCATCACGGGTGTCACACGGAACGCAAATGTGTCACACGTAATGCAAACGGACCACACGGATGTGTTCCGTGTGACATGCACCGGAGAGAAGACATGTGTCTGTGAGAAAAAAAAACAAAACTTTACTCACCTTCTCCAGCCCTGCAGTCTCTGCCGCTGCTGTCACTTGCTGCCGACCGCCGCTCATTATGCTTATTGAATATTCACTTCACTGCGGCCGGAAGCAGCATCAGCGTGGAGTCTGCAGGACCGGAGATCAAAGATCAGCACCACGGACAGCAACGCCAGGGACAGGTGAGGAGAAAGTTCCCGTTCTCCGTGTGTTATCACGGATAACACAAGGAGAACACACATAGCCCATAAACACGGCTCACGGAGGGCAAAACGCACCTCTGCACGTCCGTGAAAAATGTGCGAGGGTTTTTCACGAACGTGTGAAAGAGGCCTAAGTGTGAGGGCAGGGGTGGTTGACTCTCTGCTACTGCTCCTTATACCTGTCAAACAAAACCAAAACAGAGATACAGTTGAAACCAGAAGTTTTCATACACTCTCTAAAAAGACAAATCTGCAGGTTTTTCCCCCTCTCTCTATAACAACACATCTGCAGGTTTTTCTCACTATCTGACATGAAATTAGAATAATTTTTCCCGTTTTAGGTCAATTAGGAAACAAAATTATTTATATTTGCCAAAATAGAATGTTTTAAGGCATCTTTATTACTTTCTGTAAAGTCAAAAGTTTTCATCCATTTCGTTAGTATTTGGTACCATTGCCCTTAAACTGTATGACTTGGGTCTAATGTTTTGGATCTCCTTCCACAAGCTTCTCACAATAGTTGGTTGGAATTTGGGCCCATTCCTCCTAACAGAACTGGCATAACTGAGCCATGTTTGTAGGTAGTCTTGTTCACACTGGCCTTTTCAGCTTTGCCCATAAATTTTCAATAGTATTGAGGGTTTTGTGATGGCCACTCCAAAACATTGACTTTGTTATCCTTAAGCCACTTTGTAACTAGTTTGGCAGTAGCTTCGGGTCATTGTCCATTTGGAAGACCCATTACCGCCCAAGCTTTAAGTTCCTGGTTGATGTCTTGCGATGTTGCTTCAGTATTGCCACATAATCTTCTTTTCTCATGATGCCATCTATTTTGTGAAGTGCACCAGTCCCTCCTGCAGCAAAACAACCCCACAGCATGATGCTGCCACCTCCATGTTTTACAGTTGGGATGGTGTTCTTAAGCTTCAAAGCTTTTCCCTTTTTCCTCCAAATGTAACGATGATCATTATAGCCAAACAGTTAAATTTTAATTTTCTCAGACCACAGGACATGTCTCCAAAAATTAAGGTGTTTTTTCCTGTGTGCATTTGCAAATGTTAATCTGACTTTTTTATGTTTCTTTTGAAGTAAAGGCTTCTTCCTGACAGAGTGGCCTTTCAGCCCATATTGATACAGTACTCGTTTCACTGTGGATAATGACACAATCTTACCAGCTTCCACCAGCATCTTCACAAGGTCTTTGCTTTTGTTCTTGGGTTGATATGCACATGTCTGACCAAAACACATTCATCTCTAGTACATAGAACCCATCTGCTTCCTGAGCGGTATGATGGCTGGACATTTCCATCTTGTTTGTACTTGTGTAAAATTGTTTGTACAGATGAACGAGGCACCTTCAGGTATTTGAAAATTGCACCCAAGGATGAACCAGAATTGTGCAAGTCCACAATTCTCCTCCTGAGCTCTTGGCTGTTTTTTTTTTTTTACTTTCCCATTATGCTACACAAGGAAGCCGTGTGTTTGAGGTGCTCCTTAAAATACATCCACAGGTGTGTCTCTAATTAACTCGTATGTTGCCAATAAACCTATCAGAAGCTTCCAAAGACATGACATCATCATATGTGCGGTCCCATATTGTTTAATGGCATAGTATTCTTAGTGTATGTAAACTTTTTTGGGCGGCACGGTGGCTCAGTGGTTAGCACTGCAGTCTTGCAGCGCTGGAGTCCTGGGTTCAAATCCCACTAAGGACACCATCTGTAAGGAGTTTGTATGTACTCCCCGTGTTTGCGTGGGTTTCCTCCGGGTACTCCAGTTTCCTCCCACACTCCAAAAACATACAGATAGGGACTCTAGATTGTGAGCCCCAATTGGGACTGTGTTGCTGATGTATGTAAAGCGCTGTGGAATTAATAGTGCTATATAGGGACCCCAATATAGAGATATACCTTGACGAGGTTTTGGGGCTCAGTTACATTGATCAATGCGATTGCTAAATATCTCCTTTTTCCTAATATTCATAGCAGGTATGCAATTCATTATTCACATGTTCAAATTAGCAAGTAGCATTTTTCATTGTATATTCCAATATTTTTCCATATGCTTGAGGCATTATACCATTATCTAAGTTTGATGTGCAGCCTTATTCTTATATATAGTATGTATTTTTGGCTTGCACTCATATATATATATATATTAGTGCTCACTTCAGTTATCCTATTCAGTTATATGTAGTTTTTTTTTTTTTTTTTTCTGAATGTGAACACAGCTCCGCCCCTTTCGGCCATGTTTTTTCCATCTCCTATATAAGAAAGTCCTTAGTTACCCCTCTCCACCCATAGCAGTTTTTAATTGCAATGAGATGACACACAGTTAGGGTCACAGAGCTAGGGACCCCAATATAGAGATATACCTTGACGAGGTTTTGGGGCTCAGTTACATTGATCAATGCGATTGCTAAATATCTCCTTTTTCCTAATATTCATAGCAGGTATGCAATTCATTATTCACATGTTCAAATTAGCAAGTAGCATTTTTCATTGTATATTCCAATATTTTTCCATATGCTTGAGGCATTATACCATTATCTAAGTTTGATGTGCAGCCTTATTCTTATATATACAAATCCCACTAAGGACACCATCTGCAAGGAGTTTGTATGTACTCCCCGTGTTTGCGTGGGTTTCCTCCGGGTACTCCAGTTTCCTCCCACACTCCAAAAACATACAGATAGGGACTCTAGATTGTGAGCCCCAATTGGGACTGTGTTGCTGATGTATGTAAAGCGCTGTGGAATTAATAGCGCTATATAAATTAATAAAATTATTATTATTATTATTAATTTTACTTTGAAGAAATAATAAAGTGCCTAAAACATTCTTTCTCTCATTATTCTGGCATTTGGCAAATATAAATAATATTGGTAAGCCTAGTTAACCTAAAACGGGAAAGGTTTATTCTGATTTCATGTCAGATAGTGAGAAATATCTGTCTTTTTAGATAGTGTATGTAAGCTTCTGGTTTCAACTGTATAGGCTTTTAGTGGACAAAGGCAGGTATAGACAAAGCTAGGATCTATGGTAGAGGATGTTCCAGAACATATAGTGCTGGCAGATGTTGAGGGAGATGACCTTCCCACTCAAAGTGCGTGAGAATCAGGACAATTTGTCGACAGATTCTACATTAAAATCTGTTTTAACATGTTGATAGAAATTAGGGTAACAAGACCATACTTTTCTACAAATTTTGTAGAAAATGATGTTACCTTTTAATAACCTTGTATTTTCAAAATTTTGGCAAATCCTCCAAATGTTAATTAACATCGTCTGATCTCTCCCGGGACTCCATATTCACCATGAGCTCCCCTTGTGACAAGTAACCTATTTGTCAGTAGTTGTTGAACATCTAAGAGCCCACACAGAGAGTAGCAATTCCAAGGAGAAAGAACAGATGCTCCGAGAAGAATTACAAAGACTGCAGGAGCCCAGGAGCTTCTGCCAGCTCTGTACAAGCAACACATAAGGGGCTTGAAATTTTTTATCTCAAATAGGAAGTATGCTTCTTATCTAAAATCTTAAAGCACCACTCGGTAATTTTTTTTTACATTCACCACCGGAGTGGTATCACGAATGCAAGTTTCCTGCACATAGTAATAATAATAATAATAATAATAATAATCTTTATTTTTATAACTCCAACATATTCCGCAGCGCTTTACAATTCAGGAGGATCATATACAAACAAGTAACAATTATAGAAAATACAATATTTAGAGAGAAAAAAAGGCAACCCTGCTCGTGAGAGCTTACAATCTACAATTAGATGGGGGGAGGGGCAAGGTACAAGTGCTTATTTACAATGACAATCCAGCCATCTCAAGGAAATGGGGGATAGATAATGGCTTCCTGGACCAGTTGGCCAGAACCTTGAGATGCATTTGGGTGGCATGGAGTTTGATGTGGCGTTATGTTGTGAGAAGTTGTGGAAGGACTATGTGAATTTAGTTTGGCTAGGGAGTGTGATAGGCCGCCCTAAAAAGATGCGTCTTTAGGGTGCGTCTGAAGCTGAGTAAGTTGTGATTTGTCCTAACTTCTTGGGGTAGAGCGTTCCAGAGGATTGGTGGAGCTCGGAAGAAGTCTTGGATCCAGTAGTGGGAGGTTCGAATTAGTGTGGATGTTAGTCGAAAGTCATTTGCAGAGCGTAGAGAACGGGTGGGATGATAGACAGAGAGGAGGGTGGAGATGTAGGGGGTACCGCACTGTGGAGAGCTTTGTGGGGGAGAATAAGCAGTTTGAATTGGATCCTGTGATATATGGGCAGCCAGTGCAATGACTGGCACAGAGCAGAGGCATCTGTGTAGCGGTTAGCCAGATAGGTGACCCTGGCTGCTGCATTAAGGATGGACTGTAGAGGAGAGAGTCTAGTTAGGGGGAGACCAATTAATAGAGAGTTACAGTAGTCAAGGCGAGAGTGGATCAGGGCCACGGTGAGGGTTTTTGTCGTTTCCATTGTGAGAAAGGGGCGGATTCTAGAGATGTTCTTGAGGTGCAGGAGCGGGCAAGAGATTGTATGTGGGAGGTGAAGGAGAGATCAGTGTCAAGTATAACCCCCAGACAGCGGGCTTGCTGCCTAGGACTTATCATTGTGCCACACACAGAGGGAGATGTCAGGTTTAGGATGGTTGGGAGATGGAAGGAAAAGCAGAAGTTCAGTTTTGGAAAGGTTAAGTTTCAGATACAGAGCAGACATGATGTTGCAAACTGCAGTCAGGCAGTCACTTGTGTTCTGTAGTACAGCGGGGGTGAGCTCAGGGGATGAGGTGTATAGCTGTGTGTCATCAGCATAAAGATGGTACTGAAAGCCAAATCTGCTGATGGTCATTCCAATTGGGGCAGTGTAGAGGGAGAATAGACTTAAAAGCTATGTGCGCACGTTGCGTATTTGCATGCAGTTACGCTGCGATCTGCACCGCAGCATAACTGCATGCGTCCTGCGTCCCCAGCATAATCTATGAAGATTATGCAGGAGACGTGCGCACGTGGCGTATTAGAGCGCAGCGCTTCGGCTGCTGCCCGAAGCGCACGTTCTAAGAAGTGACATGTCACTTCTTTCCTGCGCTCTGCCTGCAGTCCTAGCTCTGTCTATGGGAGAGGCTGCACTCAGAGCGCATTAAATCGGCTTTTTTTTCTCATTACGGACTCTTTCTGCAGCGATTTGAAGCGCACGTGTGCTGTTCAAATCGCTGCAGAAATTTCTGCAGGGACAAATGCTACATGCGCACATAGCCTTACAGTCACTGACTTCTGCTCCGGTCCTCTTCCTCCATCACAGGTCCTAACTACCTGGCAGTCACAGCTCCTTATGCTACAAATCTTTCTTCAGTCCCCGACTGGAGTAAGAGTTATGGCGAGAAGCACACAGAGTCGCACATCACTCAAGAAGATGCTCTTGACAAGAGGTGTACCTCTTAATTAATCAGGAGCTTCTGGCTCCACATTGCCTCCTCATCAGGACTATATGGTCATAATGAATTGGGACCTATGAGTTAGCACACTCTGATTAATGAATACATGAACACCAATAGAAATATAGAGTATATGACATGACATCAGAATAAACCTTTCCCATTTTAGGTCAATTTGGAACCAAAATTACTTATATTTGCCAAATACCAAAACCGAACAGATGCCACATAGAGTCCAGAGTAACTCTGCTGCCTCATTAGTGAATGGATGCATTAGAGTTTCATCTGAATCATGTATTTTGTGGATTTAGATGCCCCCCCAATGTAAGCGCTCAGCGTAGAACACAAGATAAGTGTGAACTGATCCAAGATGTTCTGTACCCCAAAATGCAACCAATAAAAGCTTCTACTCAACCCACAAGAAACAAGTCACCATTCACATTTGTTATCTGTTAACAGAAATATAGGTAGCAAAAAGGCTCTGCAAGTGTCATGATTACCGTAGTGATAGGCAAGCCAGAACTGTAAAGGTCGGGGTCCATACCGGACATCTAGTGTCCATGCACGACCCCGAACATGGACTTATCAGGGAAGTCTGTGTTACTGTTCGGGTACAAATTTTAAAAAAAGTTTGAAGAAAGAAAAATAGAGATTAAAACAATAAAATTCTACTTTCCGACTCTCCCGGCGGCTGGCACACTACTGCAGGGTCCACTCATTAGCTCTCCTGCATATTACTGTTTTCCTAGCCCACCCTCTGTGACAGCATCTCTGATTGGTTGCAGTAAGATTGCCAGCATGCCAGCATTTGTGATTGGTTGAGAAGAGTAAGAGTAAATAGTTGGAAAAAAAATGGCTTAGCCCCGCCTGTGTATCAAAATACTAGGGACTCCATGCGTTTTTAAAATTATTTAAATAAATAATTTTAAAAAAGTTGTGCGGTCCCCCCAATTTTGATCTCCAGCCAAGGTAAAGCAGATAACTGGTGGCTGGTATTCTCAGGCTGGGAGGACTCATGGTTATTGGGGCCCCCCAGCCTATAAATATCACTCTGTTGATGCCCCAGAATTGTCGAATCCATTGGATGTGACAATTCCGGTGCTTTCCCCAGCTCATCTCAATTGCCCTGGTGCGGTGGCAGTTGAGGTAATATAAGGTGTTAATGACAACTGTGATTTGTCAAAAAATAACAGCTGTCATCAAGCTTGAGGTTAGTAATGGGGAGCATTCTGTGAGAGCTCCCATTATTAAATCTGTAAGTAAAAATAAACACAAAACACACAAAATCCTTTTTTTAAAAAAAAAAAAAACAAAACTCTATTTCTACAATTTTTTAACCCTCAAAACGACCTGCAGGTCCAACATAATCCACAGACATGAAATCCTATGATGATCCCGGCTCTGCTACATCTGATGTCACCGTGTGCGGTCATATTAGAAAATGTGACCGCTCACTGAGTCTTCAGAGACACACTGACTGAGCCACAGAGTGAGCGGGGACGTCCTTGAGTTCACCGTTGGAGGATGCAATGGTATCCCAGGTGTGACCTCAAGTGAACTGACCCAAGATTAACTCATTGAACTCAATGACCTTACCGGATAAGGCAATGTGTGCACAGTGAGTATTTGGTTACAGACATTTCTGCAACAAAACTGCATCTTCTGTCAAAACAATGTGCCAAGACCGGATGCATTTTGGTTCATTTTTTTGCCAGGAGATGCAGATTTGGTGCAGACATTTCTGTACTCAAATATTCACTGTGCACACTGTTACAGGGGAACCAGCAGATTAGGACCAGGGGGTATATATCCCAATCGCCAGTCGGGGCTCACCGTGCTCCAGATGGTAATGGAGCTGCTGGCACCCTGTGGGTTAGGTGGAGACTATAGAGCTGGATGGCTCTGAGATAACCCAGGGAACCGGTCACGTGTGTAGTGACACGTCAGACCAGACGACAACCCAGTTAGCGTGTCGGTGGAATTGGCGCAACCCCGACCAGGTAGCGTTGACCGAGAAGACCACTGCGACAGCACCCTGTCGGCCATGTGTGTCAGACACGACAGGCCGAGAGGTCCTTCGATTAGCATTTCTGGTCACTACTCGAATGGCCACGTGTGTAGAGGACACGTCAGGCCAAGGGATCACACCAGTAGCGTTGACTGGGAAGCCAAGGAGGACAACACACCCAATCCTGGAACACCCTGTTAATTCCACAGGGGTCCTGGGGTATGCTGTCCATGCACGTAGGAGGCACAGCCGGACAGGTGGCGCAACAGGTGCGTTGTCCGTGTGCATAGAGGGCACTCTCGGACAGGTGATGCAGCAGGTATGCTGTCCGCGTGCATAGGAGGCACAACTGGACAGGTGACGCAGCAGACGGAGCCCAGTTAACGCCACTGGACTGCTATAGCACAACAGGAACGGTAGCAAGGAACCACGGCGCCTGACCCTCATGTGCTGAGCCACGAATCTTGGCGTGACAGGCACCGTTCGCCTAGCCCTACCTACCGCTTCCAACAAGGCTTATGCCACCATGAATTCTAAGTGAATATGAGTGAAGACTGTGCCCCTCCATTTTGTCTCCAGCCCCTTTTATAACCTAGATCCGCCCCAAACTCAGGTTGGAACCACCAAGGTCCAATAGCAGAGTGCCATATCTTCAGCGACGTCACCAGCGGCCTATCCGGAACCGCCACGTCACTGATGACCTCATGGCAGCCACACCCCAAACACTTCACCAGTCATCGTCTGACGTACAATGGTGAGGTGCCAGATCATAGGGGCGGACCTCTGCGAGCCAGTCCAGAGTGGCCACGTCATGAGGACACCTGACACTCTCTGCCCTATCAGGGCCTGCCACCTCACGGACATGCTCAGTGAGGTCCTTACCGGACCTAACCTCTGATGCACTAAGTGCCTGAGCATGCTCAGTAGCCTGAACAACAGACTCAAAAATCAGACTATCTGCCTGAGCATGCTCAGTAGGCACATCTCAGAACTTAGACACAGCACGAAGTCCAAGTACCTGTGCAAAGAGGCTGTTAGGATTAATTGTGGGAGCATGCTCAGTAGCCTGAACTGAGGACTTAGTCTCAGAAATGACACAACCAGGCTGAGCATGCTCACTAGGCAAAACACCGGGCTTAGACTCTGGCTGGGGAAAATCGGCGCGCGCATGCGCACAAACCGCCTCTCCACACTTAAGGGGGCTTTACACGGTAGCGATATCGCTAGCAATTTGTAGCAATAGCGAGCGTGTAAGTACCCGCCCCTGTCGCGCATGCGATTGTTTGTGATCGCTGCCGTAGCGAACATTATCGCTACGGCAGCGTCACACATACTTACCTGGTCGTCGTCGTCGCTGTGACTGCCGAACAATTCCTCCTTCAAGGGGGAGGGACGTTCAGCATCACAGCGACGTCACTAAGCGGCCGGCCAATCAAAGCGGAGGGGCAGAGATGAGCAGGACGTAACATCCCGCCCACCTCCTTCCTTCCGCATTGTGGCCGGCAGCAGGTAAGGAGACGTTCCTCGCTCCTGCGGTGTCACACATAGCAATGTGTGCTGCCGCATGAGCGATGAACCACCTGGATAAACAACCCTTACCGATTTTTGAGTTTGGGACGACCTCTCCATGGTGAACGATTTTCACCATTTTTGAGGTCGCTTAAGGTCGCTGGTGAGTGTCACACGCTGCGATATCGTTAATGTCGCCGGATGTGCGTCACTAACAACTTGACCCCGACGACAAAACATTAATGATATCGTAGCGTGTAAAGCCCCCTTTAGACGTGGTGGAAGGAGCAGCCAACTGGACGAACCGAGGCATGGCCAAGAATGGCAGCCAGCACCTGGACGCAACAGGAACCGCAGCAGGCTGCTTGCGGCTATGGAGGCGCCAGTTCGTAACACACACATTGCCTAATTCAGTAATCTGGCATTGAGTTCAATGAATTCACCTTGGATGAGGTCACTGAATTCAAGGAGTTCACCTCAGGTCAATTCACCTGAGGTCACACCTGGGGTACCTTGGGAATCTCCAGCTGTGACCTCAGGTGAAGTCATTGAACTCAATAATGAATTACAGGATTAGGCAGTGTGGTATTTGTATATTTATTAACGATTTTGTATGGTATAACTATCTAGTTTGTGGGCAGCAAATGTAGCTTTTAAATTTTTGCCACATTTTTTGATATTTTTAGAAATAAACGCAAATCATAGCAACCAAAATTTACCACCAATTGCTTCAATTCTTTATTGTGTCATTTTGAGTATCTACTTTGTGCAGCGCACCACTTAAATAGTCCTATTTTCCAAGCCTCAGAATCATTGTTGCTTAGTGGAGTAAGGTGGGCTTTACACGTTGCGACATTGCTATCAATTGCTAGCAATGTCCAGCGCGATAGCACCCGCCCCCATCGCACATGCAATATCTGGTGATCGCTGCCGTAGCGAACATTATCGTTACGGCAGCTTCACACGCACATACCTGCTCGGTGACGTCACTGTGACTGCCAAACTATACCTCCTTCAAGGTGGAGGTGCTTTCGGCGTCACATCGACGTCACTGAGATGTCACTAATCGGCTGACCAATAGAAGCGGAGGGGCAGAGATGAGCGGGACATAACATCCCGCCCACCTTCTCCCTTCCACATTGCCATTGGAACGCAGGTAAGGAGATGTTTGTCGCTCCTGCGGGTGTACACACAGCGATGTGTGGAGCTGCAGGAACGACAAACAACATCGTACCTGCGGTCGACCCGACATTATGAAAATTAATGATGCTACACAGATCACCGATTTTCGACGCTTTTGCGATCGTTGATCGTCGCACCTAGGATTTACACGTTTCGATGTCGCTACCGACGCCGGATGTGCGTCACTAACGACGTGACCCTGACGATATTTCGGAAGATGTCGCAACGTGTAAAGCCCCCCCTAATGGTTAATCAGTTGGTGCTAGACCTCTACATTGTCGCTTGATAATATACTATAATATATACAATATAATATAGGTTGAGAAATGTTTCCATACGGCCATTTCCACCAAGTACCAACCATCACAGTTTTTTATTACCTACTATAGTCATATACTTTTTTGCTTCTAAGCTACCAAAGATGGACAGTCCAGCTCTCCTCTGTTCTTATACTCCCGTTGCGCTCATGGCGGAGTTGTATTTACAAGCTTCAGTCTTTTGGTTTTGTAACGCACCACATAAAAGACCACAAGCCATGCCATAATTGTGTCTCGTAATCAATGCCCGTAAATTACAGCAAGTAGCTACATAAAAGGAAAGTGTTGCTCTTTACAGGCGGTCAGTAAATGGTTCCCATCATTTTCAGGATGAGAATAAAATTGAACCGTAACAGTGAAGAGACCTAATAATACTGAACTGAAGAGGAATCTATCTTTGAGTGATATCTAGTCTTGCAGGCTTCACCTTTGCACTGATTTATAGATCATTTTAAAGGTCTGTACTAAATACACAAAGGTTTTTAATTACGATGTTAAATGAACACAATCACTGCGATTCCTCCCTCATTCTCATCACCTCCTTTGATTTTCTCTTGTCTAATATTACAGTTAGGTCTAAGACACACGACGAGAAAAACGGTGCGAGTGGAATGCGAGACTCTTTCGCACCCATTCAAGTCTATGGGGCGAGAGAAAAATCGCACTGCACTCGCATTACAAAGGTGTACAACGAGTGCAAAGCGAGAATGGCAATAGCCGACTACGGAGGAGAAAGGGAGATAAATCCCTCCCTCCCCTCAGCAGCGCTGGCCCGCCCCTCCTCATTGTGGCCCGCCCCCCACAGCTGAGGTCCGATCGCATGATCGGACCTCAGTTGCAGGGACACTCGCATGACACTCGGCTCCTGCTGTGCTGCCAGCGTGAGCCGACTGTCATGCAAGGATCGCACTAGTGCCCCGTGTGGCCCCAGCCTTAAAGCTAATTTTTGCCTCTAGGAGATCAGCCATTTCCACTCTCCTTGGCAATTTTAGATTAGTCCTGTCCACTCGATAGATTAGGTTCACACCACATTTTTGCTACACGTCTGTGGCTCCATTGCGGATTCCATCTGAAACCCTAAAAAAACATTTGGGCGAATTCACCCTAGATGTAGATGGAGTCACTTTGTGGCGTATCTGATCTCCGATTTGGCAGTGTTCGTCTTCTAGAGGCATGCACAAAAACTCTGTCAACCATGTTCTTTTACCTGGATGAAAAAAAGGAAGACACTTTCACAACTCAACAAGTTACAGCAGGAGCCTGTGTGTGCAATAGATCAGATCAGTGGGAGATCATGCAAAAAAAGAATAGAAGGTGTATGGTACAAGGACGGACTGGGACTGAAATACAGCACAGACAATTGAAAGTGCACATTCCCATTCAGCCCTCCAACCTTGCATCCTACAAGAAGAACCAGCATATTATCATCTATAAAGAAATCTGGTCCTTCCTCCTTAAAAAAAATAATATATATATAATATACTGAAGCACAAAAGAGTACCATTGTTTAAAACTTTTGACTTTCAGGCTCCATATCTCACCATGCTTTGAGTATGAGACAACCTTCATTTTATAGACAATCATCTTGGCTATCTCATATAAAAATTTGCCTTGCAACTATTTAGCATATAATTAGTTATGCATATTTTTGTCATGTCACTGCATTTTACTATTTTGCTCCTAAAAATCTAAATTTAAAGGAAATCTGAAATGTAAGCTGAGGACAGCATGCTGCATGGGTTAAAAAGTAAAAACATCTGTGCTGCTCTTATCTGTGCGTGAGCTATTGTTTACTCATTCTAAAGGGTTTATTGCTCTCTGATTAACATTGGTGTGACTTGGTGCCTCCTGCCGAGCAGACCAGCAAGACCTCCTGCTGTGATTGACACCTGACTGTCAATGCACAATCTCTATTGAGAGCCTGGTTTGAGGCAGACAGTTCTCCCAGCTCCGTAAAATCAATTCTTAGATAATATCAGAACCGCTGAATTCAGTAAGTTATACATATTTCGTTCCAGAATCTCTTTGCCTACAACACGCTGCTCTCATGTGAAGTAGCAAAAACCTGCTGACAGATTCCCTTTAAATTTGTATTATTGTGTTAGAATTTTGTAAATTCACCTTTGGCTTTCACCACTGCCTGAATCCTTCTGGGTATGCGCTTGATTATGTTAAAGCATATCTCAACTGAAATCTGATCCCAGGTCTCTTCTACGTGTTCCCAATGTTGGAGCATAGTGGTCACCTCACTTGGGTATGTACATCTTTTCATTAACTCTACCCCCTCAACGCTACAAATCACCAGATTCCAATCTTCTACTGTCCACTTTTTGTACTTTTTTGCAAACTCAAGCCATCCATCGCTTCTTATGATGATATTGAAGTTGAGGCTTCTTCACCTTTTTTCGGTCCAGCATTCCAGACTTGTGTAAGGTGCATCACAAAGGTTTTCATGGACGTCTGTGATCTCACTAATACGACGCATATCGGCTGTCTCCACGTGGTTTGTCACGCCAGATCTGCTAGACCTTGTGATAAGCCGACTAGATGACTCCGATATTTTGCCTAAACATCCCCTCTTGCCTTTTGAATGGATGGATAGGCTTCATTTTATATTCTTCCTACTGTTTTGGCACGCACATGATACAGTTTGGTAATTTTCTTGTGTGAGATACCACTATTGATGAGCTGGATGATGCTGCTGCTTCTCTTTTCTTGGGAAATCTTCTTCATGGCTGCTCCTCGATTCGAACCAGTGATCTTTCACTTGGGAATCAACTTAATAAAACACCGAGCTATAAGTGAATATGAGAACAGAGTGTAATTTGTAATATAGATGAAAAAAAGATTTTTCTAAAATCAGGAGCAAAACAGTAACAATGCAGTGACAGGACAAGAATCTGCATATTTAATCATATGCTAAATAGTTGCAAGTCAAATTTATGTATGAGACAGCCAAGATGATGTGGGGCGGAAGTAAAAAAAAAGTATAAAGACGTTACAGCAGGGGATCACAGCTGATTCTTTCTGTGAGGTAAAGCATTTCCTTGCTAGTGTTTAAAAGAGGTCTGTTTATTGATTATATTTTATATCATTTACAATTTTTAGATGTGAAAAAGCTGACTTTGTATGTGAAGGCTGGGACATCTCTACTCCTAGTGATGATGGTGAGTTTTGATATAAGCTTTCATTTAATTAATATTTGGGCAAATGTTTTTATAGGTATTTTTTGAGATGCATTACCTAAGGGCACAGTCACTGTGCGGTATTACTGCAGCGCAATGCTCGGACTGGCCAGCGGCTCTCCTGACCCGAGCGCTGTAGCTGCATAGTAATACATGCTGTCATGCTCGGGTCAGGAGAGCCGCCGGACAGTTTGAGCATTAAGATGCGATCCTTGGACAAGTCATATGCCCGTCTGACTGCACCCTAAGAATAGATTCTCCAGAAATAAATAATGTAATGGAAAATGATAATCTCTGCTTCCTTTGTTCTCCCAGCTGTTAAACATATATAGCCAATTTCACTTAATCCTGTATTAATGGGAACTACCAGTCAGTTGGACCTGATTACATGTATATTAATCAACCACATATTTCTAGTCATACATTTATAGATTAAATAATCTAGTGGTAATTAATGGTAACTGACTCATGCTTACAATTGCTCTATCTATATAATGTACAGTTTTTTTGCAGTCAAAATTAAGAATGAATCTAAAAAGAGGAGACAAAAAGATTTCAGTAATGCTCTTTTCACTAATAAATACTTGAGGAAAAGGCATAAAGGGAACCTGAAAGGGGATTTTGTAGCACTATACTAACGTATAGGGCTTAAGGAGACCTTTCAGAATCAGTAACATTTATAGCTCTACCTCTTCCTGTTATCTTGTTGTAAGCGCTGTAGAATTCAGTGTGACATAGTAGCTAGTCAAGCATATGTAAATACAAACTGCATATGCCCTGTTCCTCCCCTTCCATCCCTCAGTGCTGTCATCTGTGATAGTAAATCTGAACTGAATTTGCATTGCTGCCCCCACCCATACTACCTCCCACCTCTCAGCAGTGATAGTGAATGCACTGAGAGGTGGATGGGGGTGCAGTGAATATGTGGACTGTATTTATATACACTTGACTATATACTATGTCACATTGAATTCTAGGAAGTTTACATCAGGATAACAGGATAAGGTAGAGCTATAAAAGTTACTGATCCTGAAATGTGTCTTTAAGCCCTATTTAAAGATAACATTAGTTTTGTACTACAAAATCACCTGACAGATTCCCTTTAACAATTATTTCATTCTATCCGCATCCACACCAATGATTGACAGCTTTCTGTGTACACTGTGAATAGGCAGAAAGATATCAATCAGTGGTGGTTTGGCCCCTCTTTACTTACCCCCAGTGTTGCAGCCCACTGCTTCTGGACTGTTAGTGTAGGCACATGCTCTGCTGCATGGCGTCACCTCTGCTGTCCTCTCCTCTGTCAGTCATGAAAAATGGGTGATGCTAGCAGTGAGACGTCAAAAAATGTGCAAGTACACTGATTTTCCAGTCCAGCAGTGCACTTGCAAGCTTAATCTGTATGTGGAAAAAAACATGAATTTCTGGGCAATAAAGCATTGGGGTTTGTATCATTGAAAATGTAGTACCCTGCCGTATCCTCCTGTACTTTGCGTTTCTTAGAAATATTTTTAACTGACAGGCGCCCTTTAAAAACCTCTCCCAGGATTGCTAACTGATTTTGTGATGATTTCCACTGAGTATTTTTAGGATGTAACCAAATGGCACTGTCACAAATGGAGTCCGAAAAACCTGCCACTATTTCCAGGGTACCCTGTGTTTCTATGGATCCCAGTTTTGGAAACCTCTGCTTATTATGTTGTTAAAGATTATCGAAAAATGGTTAAAAAAGTTTTCCATTAAATTATTATATGATGTTTCAATCAGACATAACATTTTCATGGACTGACTCTTGGAACAAACATAGTTGAATTGTCAGGTAGTGTCAGTGCAATCACTCAATAACTACCATACTACTTTATAATTAATGGGATTTGTAAAAATCTCTATATGAAAGTATAACGTGGTGCGGGGCGATAGCCGTGGGCTAGGTACTTGTCTCTTATATCCTGGTATGTTACATAAATTTGGAGGTCCTGGCTCGATGTGTGGACTCGTGTGTCACGGTCATCTCCCTGTTTTTGGAGACTGACAGCTTTTTGACTGGAACCCCTCATCTCTATATGGGATTCTGCACTGAAATGTTGTTTCGTTTTCTTTGCTCCTGAAGTGATTAATGTCAGTTTTTCTACTAGCAGCTCTCCTGCACTTAGAGTCAGCTGTAGCTGCTCTGTAGCCACGTCCCTTGAGGTTTAAATAGTTAGGTTTCCCAGCAAGCCTTGCTGACTATACAAAGCCATTTGTTTGCTGGCCCCTTTTGGTGAAGGCGCTGCTGAGGATTTATCCTAAAATTGGATCTTCTCCATTTTTTATTGTATTCATCTGCTTGTCTTACCTACCCCCTTGTTGTATTAGTGCAGCGGTGGGCCTAGTTAGCTGTACCACTCCAGTCCTTAGCTAGTACTATAGTAGGGATGTTTTAGGGCTTCAGGTATTCCTGCTCAGTGACAGGTGCGGAGCCTGTTTAGGGTCTGGCTAGGAGTTCAGGGTACAGCACCAGGTTAAGGCAGGAGGTGTGTATCTATCACCTCACTAACAGTAGGGCCCACCATTGTTATTGTGTTCCGGGTGTTTGTCCTTGTTTGTGATGTAGTTGTTGGGTGTTTTTTGTTGTGCTTCAGACATCTGTTGGTCTGAAGATGCTCATCACACTTGTTGCATGACATTGTGTTATGGAGGTGCTGCACCTTTGCAGGCTGCATGATGACGGTGACTTTGGCTGGCGAGGACCAGATGTTCAATACTTCAATGAGAGAGACCATCACTTGTAAACAAACTTTTTACTCAGCGATAACTTAGTGAAGATTATGTTTAGGAGATAGTGGGTACACAGCTTAAAGAATATTTCCTTCAGAAGCCAGAGCATTATCACACATAGTCACAATTTCTTCTCACAACTTGTTGGCACTCTGTTTCCACTGGTTTGCCTGCCTTCACCACAACCCAGCTCAGTACTACAGTCTAGTCTAATGAGTGTCCTATTCTCACCCATGGTTCTGCATCTTCTTTCCTCTTAAAGGAACTAGATTGACAATATGGCGGGTACTTAAAGGGAACCTGTCACCAGTTTTTTGCCCTATAAGCTGCAGCCACCACCAACATTAACATGCTGTATATAAGAGCCCAGGCCGCTGTGTAGAACATAAAAAACACTTTATAATACTCACCTAAACCGGTCGCTGTGGTGCATGTGGGTCAAATGGGCGTCTTCTTCCTCCGGTGCTGGCACCGCTTCTTTCGTCCTTCTTTGTCGCCGCCTCTGTCGTCCTTCTGAAGCCGCGGTGCATGACGCGTCCGACATCATACACACTCACCGGCATTCAGGTCCTGAGCAGGCGCACTTTAATCTGCCCTGAGCAGGGCAGATCAAAGTATTGTAGTGCGTATGCGCGGGACCGGCGAGTGTGTATGACGTAGATGCGTCATGCACACAGGCTTCACAAGGAGAACGAAGATGGCCGAAAGAGGAGGCGCCGACACCGGAGGACGAAGACACCCATTTGAGCCACATCCACTGCAGCGACCTGTTTAGGTAAGTATTATAAAGTGTTTTTTATGTTCTATAAAGCGATCTGGGCTCTTATATACAGCATGTTAGAATGCTGTATATAAGAGCCCACTGGTTGTGGCAGCAGCTTATAGGGCAAAAAACTGGTGACAGGTTCCTTCTAACATTTCTATACCTGATGCTTTAGAAGTCACGCCCAGGGCCCTCTCTTCGTCTCATGTTTGTGTTCCGGCCTGGCTCGTTACCTTTCCGAGTTTTAAACTTTAGGCTGTACTAGATATCCTGTACCAGGACCCATCACTGTTTGACCACTCTATCCTTCTGTTTGTTTTCCTTTCTCTCTCCTCAGGATCACGGTCTCCTCAGTGTTGGCTCATGTCAGTGACATGCACATCATGTGTCTTTGCTCACAAGTCTGACCTTATGTCCAATTCTACCGCACACTGTCTCTGTCCCCTCACTTTAGCCCCTCCCACTCTGGGCTAGTCCCAACATTAAATGTCAAAAAACACCTGATATATAGAATATAACTTTATTAGAGAATCATAAAACAAGGGAAGTGCAGAACATACCCTTAGACACACAGAATACAATAATATAAATCACAAAACTGATATGACACATGAAGACAAGTACGTGACTCCAAAGTCCCACATGTGCTAAGGCTTTACCTTAGGAGACTCACCCCTACCTGACAACGGAGGTTAAGCACCCTAAGTAGCAACCAGTGGTGCCGCCGTTCCATGGCAGCTAGCCCTATCTTTCCCTATTCCTAAGACACTGGATCACTGGGTAATGATTCTCAGACAAGGCCATTACAATCAGAAGGGTCCACTATTATCATGTTGCAGGCATAAACTGGGAGACAGGTGTGATGGACCATATCTAAATCTTTGACATCAATGTTAACATCTGCCCCTCTGCCTTCTGATGAGCCTGTTACCTCCGTACACCAAAAGGATTAATGAGGGGGGGAAACGCGCTGAGGCATTCTGTTGTCAGCTGGCACTTTATATTAATGTATAGCCAGCATACCATTGCTTATCTGATTGTTTCTGTAGCCCTGGATTCTGTTCTTTACTGAGGATCATTACCCAGTGATCCAGTGTCTTAGAAATAGGGAAAGATAGGGCTAGCCGCTGTGGAACGGGGGCACCACTGGTTGCTACTTATGGTGCTTAACCTCCATTGTGTAAGTTATAGGTGAGTGTGTAGCCGTACCACCTGTGGGACTTTGGAGTCACGTACTTGTCTTCATATGTCATATTATCAGTTTCGTGATTTTTATTATTGTATTCTATGTGTCCAAGGGTATGTTCTGTCCTTATCTTGTTTTATGATTCTCTAATAAAGGTATACTGTATAGATCAGGTGTTTTTCAACATTTCATATTTTATCACCTGTTGATCATCACGTTAATGTGTTTTCATAGTCCCAATATTAACCCTAAGGCCTAAAGGGCCATTTACACGCTGCAACATCGCTAATGATATATCGTCGTGGTCACGGTGATTGTAACGCACATCCGGCGCCGTTAGCGACATCGCAGCGTGTGACAGTGTGGCGCCCCTGACCTGGTCAGGCACCACTGAGTACTGCACCCATGCTGGGGACAGTACAATACAGGTAATCCAGAAGGCTGACCGAGGTGTGACTACACAGGCGCATAGTGATCAGGTCTCACACATGTACCTATGAGAGGACCCCTGGGGATCCCAGGAGGGGGAAAAGCCTTCACCTCCACTGGAATAGTGGAGGGGGCCAAAAGCCTCCATCTCCTCTCAGGGGATGTGGTAAGAGAGTCTGGTTGCTAGGTGGCGTAGGCAGGCACAAAAGGGAAAAGAGAAGGAGGAGTAAACAGTCTGCAGCAGAGTGTGGAGGAGTGAGGAGCAGGAAAGTGAAGCTCTGACAGGAGCAGCAGTGAAGGTCCCAGATGTGAGCCGGTTCAGAGCAGAGTCCAGGGAGCTCCGAGGAGAGCTGACCCCTTCCCCTGGGCTGCTGGAGTCTGACAGCGTCCGCGCAGTGGCTACCGACGGGGGAGAACGGTCAACTAGGAGTGCTACCCGAAACCCATCTCCAGCTAAAGAGAGAGCACAGAGTGGGAAGTAAGGAGACTGCTAGGGAGTACCAGGCCCAAACGGGCGGCAGATCCCGAAGCGGAGATAGATCCAGCTTTCTTTTGCTAAACCTGCCGGTGTGGGGCTCTCAAAGCCCACGCCACAACACCACAAAAGCCGCAGCCACGTAGCCACAGTTAGGGCCCATAGCTCACAGGAGGCAAGAAGCTGGAGTGATCTGGCCCAGGCAACAAGCACACGGCAAACGAAGGGGAGTGAGGCTTCAGCAACTTCCCTGGGTGACCCCCATAGGGACTCAAAGTCGGGGTCACCCCAAACCACCAAGGGCTAAGGAAGGCGAGTTAGTAGTCACCCTCACAAGTCAGCCTGAAGGACACCTGGTTCCCGCCTGGTTCATCCCAGCTACGCCCGGGTTACTCACCCTGCCACCTGAAGTGAGTAAAAACCCTGAAAGACATTCTGCCTGTGTGGAGTTATTCTGCGCCTTGTGGTACTACGCACCTACATCGGGCCCTGGGGCTTGCCTCACTCTCAGGAGGCTATTCCAACTAACTGCACATACCATCAGCCCCAGGCGACCCTCAACCTGCAGTGGCGGTCCCTACTGGCCGCAATACTGAGAGTGGCGTCACGACAAGAAGAAGATCTCCTACCTGTGACAAGATCCAGCCGAGTGGAGTCCCTGAAGGTAATGCACCGACACAACACCTGTGGGGCTTCACATCTGGCGTCACGAACAGGATAAGGACTAGACCTGTTCAGACAGGTGACCATGTGCCTGGGCGGTCCGCTTGAAAAATTGGAAGCGCCGCCATATTGCCACCATGAAAAGCGCGCTGAAAAACAACAGCAGCCCGCGCTGGGAGAAGTTACCGCCCACGAAGAGGTGTGGCTACCCAGAGATCCCCTGCAGAGTTCTGACCTCGCTTGTGAAGAGAGCGGAAGCGTCCAGAGACGTCGGGACAGAAAGGGAGCCAGAAGCCTGCTGCTGGGAGAGGAGCTGCTGAAAGAGGCAGAGCGGAAACTGAACAGCTTGCTACTAGAGGCAACGACGAGTCCACTGCTGGGAAATCGTACAGAAGAGGGCGCAGAAGAAATGGCGTCTGACCGCAGAAACCCAGAACCGGGCTCCGCTGCCTGGTGGTATCGGGAGCTGGCCCAGTTCTGCGACCGACTGGAGACCCGGGTCGTGGAGCAGATCAGAGAAGAACGCATGGAACTTCTGGAGATGGCTGCCGCGGTTCAGGCCTATGAAGGGAGAGCCGCGCGCCGAGCGCCAGACCCCGATGCTGCCACCGATGGGTGAGTCCAGTGATGCCCCTGCCGGCGCGAGTGCCCCGACCCCTGCTGCCACGCCCGCAGTCCCTGAAGAGGCGCCCAGCGCGGCGACGCTGAGCCAGGCCGCAACCACGCCAGGTGCGGCCCGCCAAGCCCCGGCCGCCGCAGCGATGCCCTGCTCGGCCCACCAAGACCCGGTCCCTGCAGCAACGCCCAGTCCGGCCCGCAGAGAACCGGCAGCCACCGCGACCCTCATCCACGCCGCAGGTGTGACGCTAACCCAGGCCGCCGCCAGGCAGGGCGCGGCCCGCCAAGACCAGGCCGCCGCCATGCCAGGCGCGGCCCGCCAAGATAAGATTGCATCACCATTTACCCCGGCCTGCAAGGCCAGAGCAGACACCGCTCCCCAGTCCAAAGAGGTCCCTGCTGGAAAGCCCACGCTGGGGGAGGACCCCGCATACTGGCAGCTGAAGGCTGACATGGAGGCCAAGTTTCCACAATGGTTGGTGGACCAGTACATACTCCCTCCGCATACCCCCAAGACGACTCCTGCAGCAATCATGCCAAAGAGATCCCTGCCTGGGCCTGCTGAAGAACATCCATCCCCAGCACTGCCACGACAGGAGTGCTCAGAAGAACTAAGGGGGCGAGGAGGCCAGGAAGTTGAGGAGCTGACCCCGGAGCCATCAGCAGTGGATCCATGCCCAGAGCCGGAGATGTTGCCATATTCTCGCTGGGATGAAGAGGAAGATTTGTCCAGCAACCTCACCTGGGAGCCTGCCAGCAGTGAAGCAGCCACCCAGCAGAATCAAGCCCGCAGACACGGCGCCGTAGCAGAACCCAGTTTTCCCCTGCACCGCCATCCCCAGAGCAAAGAGAAGTCACGGCCAGAGACCTAGAAGAAAAACGGTTCCTGAGAAGAGCCAAAGCACAGGTCAGAGGACCCCTTTGTAGAGGAATTGTGGAAGACTTTAGCCTGAAGTCAGGATATGGGTTCATTGTTGCACCTGGTATCAAAGAAGGTATTTTTGTCAATCGGAGAGACGTCAGAGCTAATCTGCCCAGAGGACATCCTGGAAGGAACCTGCGTACAGGAGACTCCGTACAGTTTACCCTGCATCAAGGCGAAAGAGGCTGGTACGCGCTAGATGTAGTGCCATGTCCCAAAGAAGAAAGGAAAGACAGTAATAAAGAAAGAAAAGACCAAAGACCTAATGAAGAGATAACCACAGATGAAGAAAAAGGTCAAGAAACCAACAGGTGCCGCAGCCCTACAGGCCCAAGCCCTGGTGAAGAGGAATCTGCCTAAGTTTAAGTAAAGTACAGCAAGTTTTGACCAGTTTGGAAAGTTTGTTTTGCAACGTTTTAAAGTTCAAGAATGTGCCCACATAAACTATTGTGAGAAATAAACCTTAAGGCTATGAACTGGCTATAGCCACAAACTCTCGCAGTGTAAATAGTTACACCAGAGGGCACCACCACCACCAGAGTCAGCCTGTTTAGGGGCTTGGCTCGTCTGCAACCAGGAGGAGCCCGTCCGTATATAGGGCCTTGGCTCACCTGCGACCAGAGAGCATGCCTGTTTATGGGGCCTGGCTCTCCACCACAAAGAGGGTACCTGGTCAGCACCAACTGTGGAGGCCGCCTCTGCATCCTGCCAGAAGAGGCTGAAGGCGCGGCTCCACCAGGCCAGGTATGCCCTGAAGACCACCAGCCCATGAAAGCCGCCTCTACATCCTGCCAGAAGTGGCTGAAGGCGCGGCCAACGTGAGAGGGTTTTGGGTGGGTTAACGGACTTGTGGGTGGAGGGTGGTGATGTATGGTACCTGGTGCTTTTAAATGTTTTACATGTTTTAATGTTTTATGCATTTTAAAATGTTGTCTTGCAGCCCGAGGACGTGCTGGTGATAACTAAGGGGGAATGTGGCGCCCCTGACCTGGTCAGGCACCACTGAGTACTGCACCCATGCTGGGGACAGTACAATACAGGTAATCCAGAAGGCTGACCGAGGTGTGACTACACAGGCGCATAGTGATCAGGTCTCACACATGTACCTATGAGAGGACCCCTGGGGATCCCAGGAGGGGGAAAAGCCTTCACCTCCACTGGAATAGTGGAGGGGGCCAAAAGCCTCCATCTCCTCTCAGGGGATGTGGTAAGAGAGTCTGGTTGCTAGGTGGCGTAGGCAGGCACAAAAGGGAAAAGAGAAGGAGGAGTAAACAGTCTGCAGCAGAGTGTGGAGGAGTGAGGAGCAGGAAAGTGAAGCTCTGACAGGAGCAGCAGTGAAGGTCCCAGATGTGAGCCGGTTCAGAGCAGAGTCCAGGGAGCTCCGAGGAGAGCTGACCCCTTCCCCTGGGCTGCTGGAGTCTGACAGCGTCCGCGCAGTGGCTACCGACGGGGGAGAACGGTCAACTAGGAGTGCTACCCGAAACCCATCTCCAGCTAAAGAGAGAGCACAGAGTGGGAAGTAAGGAGACTGCTAGGGAGTACCAGGCCCAAACGGGCGGCAGATCCCGAAGCGGAGATAGATCCAGCTTTCTTTTGCTAAACCTGCCGGTGTGGGGCTCTCAAAGCCCACGCCACAACACCACAAAAGCCGCAGCCACGTAGCCACAGTTAGGGCCCATAGCTCACAGGAGGCAAGAAGCTGGAGTGATCTGGCCCAGGCAACAAGCACACGGCAAACGAAGGGGAGTGAGGCTTCAGCAACTTCCCTGGGTGACCCCCATAGGGACTCAAAGTCGGGGTCACCCCAAACCACCAAGGGCTAAGGAAGGCGAGTTAGTAGTCACCCTCACAAGTCAGCCTGAAGGACACCTGGTTCCCGCCTGGTTCATCCCAGCTACGCCCGGGTTACTCACCCTGCCACCTGAAGTGAGTAAAAACCCTGAAAGACATTCTGCCTGTGTGGAGTTATTCTGCGCCTTGTGGTACTACGCACCTACATCGGGCCCTGGGGCTTGCCTCACTCTCAGGAGGCTATTCCAACTAACTGCACATACCATCAGCCCCAGGCGACCCTCAACCTGCAGTGGCGGTCCCTACTGGCCGCAATACTGAGAGTGGCGTCACGACAAGAAGAAGATCTCCTACCTGTGACAAGATCCAGCCGAGTGGAGTCCCTGAAGGTAATGCACCGACACAACACCTGTGGGGCTTCACATCAGCTAGAAGCGTCGAGCAACGATCGGAAAAACAGCAAAAATCGTTGATCGTTGCCACGTCGCTCCTTTTCCAAATGTCGTTGCTGTTGCATGCTGCTGGTTGTTCCTCGAACCTGCGGCATCACACATCGCTGTGTGTGACACCGCAGGTACGACGACCATCTCCTTACCTGCGTACACCGGCAATGAGGAGGGAAGGAGGTGGGCGGCATCTTCCGGCCGCTCATCTTCGCCCCTCCTCTGCTATTGGGTGGCCGCTTAGTGACGCCGCTGTGACGTCGCTGTGATGCCGAACACACCTCCCCCTTGAAGGAGGGATTGTTTGGTGGTCACAGCGACGTCACTGACCAGGTATGTGCGTGTGACGCTGCCTTAACGATAATGTTGCTACGGCAGCAATCACCACATGTCGCACGTACGACGGGGGCGGGTGCTATCGCGCACGACATCGCTAGCAATTACTAGCGATGTCGCAGCGTGCAAAGTACCCTTAAGACACTCGACAAGAAAAACAGAGCAAGTGGAATGCGATAAAAAAATCGCATTCCACTCGGAACAATATTACTCTATAGGGCAGCTCCTATGAGCGATTATTTTCTCAGCCCTTATCGGACCGAGAAAACAGTCACAGCATGCTGCAGGTGCAATGCGATCCTGTTTCACTCGCACCCATACAAGTCTATGGAGCGAGAGAAACATCGCACTGCACTCGCGTTACACTGGTGTAACGCGAGTGCACTGCGAAAATCGCATCAGCCGGCAATGGAGGAGAGGGGGAGATAAATCCCTCCCTCTTCACTGCAGCGTCGGCCCTCCCCTTCCGCAGCGCCGCCCCCTCACATAACACTCGGCTCCCACTGTGCGAGCATGTGCCGAGTGTAATGCGAGGATCGCACATAACCCCGTGTGGCCTCAACCTAACTCTCCCTACTGTCAGGTACCATACAATCTATCACTAATAATACATGTCACCATACACATTACACATCATAACAGTACTTGTGGCTTCAAGGGAGAATGTGGGCAGTATGTCCATCTCCTTACAGAAGAACTTGGACATAGCATAAACATAAAGCAGTGGAAAACCCCTTCATGAACAATCAGTTTAATGTTATAAGAAATGTTTGCTAAAAAACTAAAGAAGGAAAGGAAAGAAAGAGAAATCTGATAGATCGAGGCAAACACTAATTTATTGCTAAGCAACAATAATGGTTTCTATAATTGCATGATTGTACAAGAAACTTTTCGCAAGCGTGGCGTACATTTGAGTTCCAAGAACGGTTACCATGTTAATCACCCAAACAGGAGGCAAGTGCCAATACAAGTGTCACTTATACCATTGTTTTGGTGACTCTATGACATTATAGTCAGTTTCTTCTACAAGACATGGTATTGTAAAAAAATAGATTCTGTCTGTTTGTTGTAATATATTATTCATTATTAAGGTTGAATCTATTGACATAAAGCAGACAGTATTGAACGAGCCTTGTCTGACCACATTCCATGTTATTGAGGTCAAATTTACTGTGACACTGTAGTCTATGCTGGAGAACTGGATGCATCAGAATATCTATTTTCCAGGGAAACTACTCACTTTAGATTGTTATTGTGCATCTTGTAAGAATTGTCTGGCAACTACAGGTACATGATTTTGACCTCATGAAAGCTAGAACTGTTAAATGGCTCCATCAGTGGTCATCTAGCAGCTCTAAAAATGGCTACCATGGAAAGACTTAGCACATACCACTCTGTTTATTAGATCCAGGGTTGCCTTTGCCTTCACTCATTTTTCTCTTGATAGGGATCTGAATTTACACAGGGATCTCTGGATTAGGACAATGGAGTTAGCTGCTGGCCGATGGTGCAGGGTGGCAAAAGTGGTCAGAACATTAGGTTAGTCAAGGTACGAAATCAGAAGGACAAAAAAATGATGAAAGAAAAGTCCACGGCCAGACAACAGGTATAGCAACAAGCTAAGCAGGATGAACCTGAGTAGATTAACTTTTAACTGGCAGTGGGAGTCAGTGGTTCAGGAGTTTAAATAGATGACAGTCCCACGCAGGGATCACCAAAAGGAGCATTGCAAACAGTCAGGAAGAAATAAACCAATAGCTCCCTGGCCGAGCATCACCAAAAGTTCCAGTGTCACGGGCGGAGGGGTGGGAACACCGCTCGTCTGGAATCGCTGGCGCTCGGGTCCGGTGCTTCTGCTCCTCGGTGGTTAGAGCACGGGGCCGGACCCGGGGCTCGAGCAGTGCCTCCTCGGCCACGAGTGAAAAGGGGAGGTTTGTGGTGGGTATTTGGGGTGTCGGTCGTGACGCCCCCCTCGGGTTGTGGTGGTGGTGGGCACCACCGCTGCTGGTGACGCGGGATCCCGGGAGCGATGGCGGAGAGCAGCTAAGGTGTTGACCCCTCCGTGGGTAGGGGCTGTTGGACCCGGGGCCCCGGTTGGGGAGCAGGGAAGAGGTATAGGTGCAGGTGCCGAGGCGGGGAGGCAGCGTAGGCGCGGGTGCAACGTTGCGGTGCAGCGCGGTGCCGGATCGCACTGTTGTACTCACTCAGACACAGAAGGACAGAGTCTCTGGTAAACCAAACGGCTGGATGGACGGGCCCCGCAGCCGGCTGCAGTGTTGTCACTCTCCCTGGACAGGTTGATGGCGGCTGTCGTTTTCCTGCACCTGTGTAAGTGTATTTGACTCCTATGGCTTCCCACGGGAAGCCCGCTCCCCTGCGTGTACGTGTCGGGAGACCAATTTGCCCGCAGGCGCTGGCCCTTGGATCTCTGGCCCTTGGCGGTGGCACTTATCGGACGGGTTGGGCTGTTGCCTTCTGACGGGACTTAGGTGGGAATGAACCCCTGAGGTCCAGACCGCAATCAGATAATTTGATCTTTTCGGCGGCTCCTAGCCTAGTTGGGGTCTGAGTACCCTGCCTTGGTGCTTGGCTTCAGTCTGCTCCCCGGTTCGGTACCAGTGGGCCACCGCCCGACCCCGGTCCTACGGTTCCGCTAACCTACACCAGCTCCTGCAGATGGCCACCACCATCTGCCGACCTTGCTGAACGTGCCTGGGCTCCAACCCAGACACCAACAGTTTTCCACTCCTCTCACTTCCACTACCACAATCTCTCTGTCTTTTCCCGCCTCCAGGCCTGTGAACTCCTCGGTGGGTGGGGTCAACCGCCTGGCTCTGCCCCACCTGGTGTGGACATCAACCCTGGAGGGTGGCAACAAGGATTTGATTGACTGATGTCACCTACCCAGGGGAAGGGGTGTGTGTGTGTTGTTAGTGTACTGTGACCCCTGGGGGTCCAGGGTGTCACACCAGTAATTAAACAAGACTGCCGTGTCACTGCACCACATTATGATCAGCGTATGTGTGGTGCCACCCAACGACTGAGATGGAAACAAGAGATAGGTACTGACCTGTTGTTACAAGTATCCATTTGTTTTTATTTGTTCATTCATCACCAACTTGGCATATTCTCTATACATACATACTATAATTTTTAACAGTGCCAGTGATCTCAGTGATTGGCTGCAGCACTGTCAATGTGACGTCACAATTGCAGCAAGTCAAAAGAGACAACGACGGAAATGCACTACTGGACCCAGGACGGCTAAGTGAAGCTCAGTTTGGTTTTGATACATATGGTTAAAACATTTTTGAAAGGGAACAATCCCTTTAATATCTACATCCCTCATGGTTTTACTTTACACGCAGAGATAAATCTTTGGCAGATCTGTGGTTGCAGTGAAATCATGGACATATTGTTCCATTTGTACACAGCCACAAACCTGGCACTGATTGTCCACAATTTCACTGCAACCACAGATCTGCCGCAGATCTACCACAGATCTACCACAGATCTACCACAGATCTACCACAGATCTACCACAGATCTACCACAGATCTACCACAGATTTATCTCTGTGTGTGACAGGGCCTTTAGTCAGTAACTGACATTTTTAATGCTGATCTCAGACTGGTCATCTATCAGACGTCCCCAATCCCCAGTGATGTTGAGAAACAGTTCAAGGGCTAAGACCCGATAAGGACAATTTTCACACCTTACATAGTTCAGCACTTGGTGGTACTATTATTCATTCTTTTGTGGTTTTCTGACTTTTTCTTCTAGATGTTTTTGTTTTATTTACTATTGTCAGGGTAATCTCCAGCATTGAATAAAGGTGATGAATTAACCTGAAGGCAAAGGTACAGTCCTAAAACAAGGTCATATCACCATGTAAGATGACACATTGTATTGTTAATATTTGTTAATGGATCCTGAAGAATGGATGTTGAGTTAAAGAGGTTGTCCACTACTTTTACATTGATGGCCTATCCTTAGGGGCACTTTGCACACTGCGACATCGCAAGCCGATGCTGCGATGCCGAGCGAGATAGTCCCCGCCCCGTCACAGCTGCGATATCATGGTGATAGCTGCCGTAGCGAACATTATCGCTATGACAGCTTCACATGCACTTACCCGCCCTGCGACGTCGCTCTGGACGGCGACCCGCCTCCTTATTAAGGGGGCGGGTCGTGCGGCGTCATAGCGACGTCACATGGCAAGCGGCCAATAGAAACGGAGGGGCGGAGATGAGCGGGACATAAACATCCCACCCACCTCCTTCCTTCCACATAGCTGGCGTGAGCCGCAGGACGCAGGTAGGAGATGTTCCTCGCTCCTGCGGCTTCACACACAGCGATGTGTGATGCCGCTGGAACGAGAAACAACATCGTAACATCGATCATTTCCACATTATGGAAATGACCGAGGCTACACCGATAATACGATTACGACGATTTTGCACTCGTTAATCGTATCAAAAAGGCTTTACACACTACGATATCGCCTGCGACACCGGATGTGAGTCACATTCAATTTGACCCCACCGACATCACACCTGAGATGTCGTAGTGTGCAAAGTGCCCCTTAGGATAGGTTATCAATGTCAGATTGGCCGGGGCCCGACAACTGGCACCCTGCCGATCGGCTGTTCTTGGTGCCGGTGGCGGCAGCAGGCAGCTGGAAATCCTCAGTTCCGGAGCTGCTCTGTCTTCTGATAGCGGCCACAGCAGAGTACTCCACATTCGTCTCCTATTGATCTGAAGACAGAGCAGCTTCACAACCGAGCTTTTATGGTTGCCTGCTGCTACCACCGGCACCGAGAACAGATGATCGGTGGGGGTGCCAGGTGTAGGACCTCGGCAAATCTGACATTGATGACCTATTCTATGGATAGGCCATCAATGTAAAAGTAGAGGACAACTTCTTTAACTCAACATCCATTCTTCAAGGATCATTAGCAAATATTAACAATACAATGTTTCTTCTTAAAGAACATGGTGATATGACCTTGTTTTTGGATTGCACCTTTGCATCAATGTAAAAGTAGCGGACAACCTCTTTAAGGGCGGCTTTGCACGTTGCGACATTGCACGTGCGATGTCGATGGGGTCAAATCGAAAGTGACGCACATCCGGCGTCGCAGTCGATATCGCAACGTGTAAAACCTTTTTGATACGATGAACGAGCGCAAAAGCGTCGTTATCGTATCTTCGCTGCAGCCTCCGACATTTCCATAATGCCGGTGCAGCGACAGGTGCGATGTTGTTCCTCGCTCCTGCGGCAGCACACATCGCTGTGTATGAAGCCGCAGGAGCGAGGAACATCACCTTACCTGCCTCCCGGCTGCAATGAGAAGGATGGAGGTGGGCGGGATGTTTACATCCTGCTCATTTCCGCCCCTCCACTTCAATTGGCCGCCTGCCGTGTGACGTCGCTGTGACGCCGTACGACCCGCCCCCTTAGGAAGGAGGCGGGTCGCCGGCCAGAGGGACGTCGCACGGCAGGTATGTGCGTGTGAAACTGCCGTAGCGATAATAATCGCTACGCCAGCTTTCACTAGATATTGCACGTGCGGCGGGGGCGGGACTATCGCTGCAGCATCGGTAACACATTGTTACCGATGTCGCAGCGTGCAAAGCCCGCCTAAGACTACCGTGTGCACAATCATATGAGAAACAAAAGAAGTCGGTCTGGTGGAACGCTAATAAGGAAAAGGGACCAAAAGTATTTTTTTTAAAATTATCCAAACCTTTTATCAGTGGTCCCTTATATGCCACAACGCGTTTCGACAACCAGTATGTTGTCTTCCTCAGGTGATATAAGAGACTTTCATGTCACAATGGTATGAGGGCTTTTTCCTTTTGGATAGGTGATATCTTGCAATATAATGAGAATTGTCTTTTAATACTTTTTTTCTGCTGCTTTTTACTTTGATATAAAATAGTACAGAAAGAACCCATCACAAGAGAACACGGCCGTTACAAAAGGAAAATTTTCTAGTGTTTTTATGCCATTAAAAGTAAGTATCCTGACATTTCCAGGTGAATTATTGAAAGCAATGTGCCAACATTTCGTGAAGTCATCTTGGGACATTTGACTAAAATGCAGCACTTCAGCTTTCAATAATTCACAAGAGCCACATGTCCTGTTCCAGTCACATTTAGATATGGTCTATCCAGTTTTCATTGAAATTCAAATCATACTTTAATCCCTGAACATTGCTGCTGTGCGTTAAGGTAACCTTGAGCTGTGCTGCTCTGCTGTACCTATCTTATAGGATGAAACATATGACTGCATGATGGAGAGAAAAGACAGACGAGCGGAATACAAGGAGGAAGCTAGTCAGCCATCCAGATACACTGTTTCTGGGCTGATAAGCTTAGGAAGGATTAAGCTTTAGTACTATCATAAAAAAGTCACTGACATTAACCCAATCACCGCCTTTCACGTATAGTTGTATTCCATCCACCGTCCCACTTATTTGTAGGTCTGCATTCTTTCTCATGTTCCTGGCCTTTGTCTCATGATCGATGTAATTGAATACTAACTACAATATTGCTTACATTGGGTCCCACAGTGATGAAATATCACCTCTACTCCTGTCCATGACCTTTTTATGCTCTTTCTATCTATCCATTAAAATGTTTTTTTATTTTTAATTCTTCCCCTCTGATACAGACAGGTGCCATGGGTGTGTCATGAGTGACAGTCATGTGATTTTTGGCTATAGAAGGTCACAGTGTTTGGCTGCAGAAACTGCTCTTTAACTTTCCATTGTTCCTGCTGTTACTATTCATTGCTATAGGTAGATTTCCTGCTGGATTTTCCTCTATTCCCTTTTAGGACAAAGGGGAGCTTTCCTTCCATCCAGCTGCTGATTATCAGTATTCCACTTGTGCTTAAATATTCCCATCTTCCCTGGACTTGTGTTGGTGATATTATTCAGTTCATTCAGGTGGCTTGTACTCATCTGTTGTATCATTGCTGTAACCTTGCTGAACTTCTACCTAAAGCCAGCTTTACATGTTACGATTCTGCATACGATATCGTATGCGATTGTAACCGCCCCCATCGTATGTGCGGCACGTTCAATTTTGTTGAATGTGCCGCACAAACGATTAACCCCCGTCACACGTACTTACCCATCCATACGACCTCGATGTGGGAGACAAACGTCCACTTCCTCGAGTGGGAGGGACGTTCGGCGTCACATCAACGTCACGCGGCAGCCGGCCAATAGAAGCGGAGGGGAGGAGATGAGCGGGACGTAAACATCCCGCCCACCTCCTTCCTTCCGCATTGTGGGCCGGGAGCTGCAGGACGCAGGTGAGATCTGTTCATCATTCCCGGGGTGTCACACACTGCGATGTTTGCTGCCCCGGGTAAGATGAACAACCTGACGTTCAATCCATGAGGAATGAACGACGTGCGTGCGATGAACGTTTTACCATTCATTCGCAATCGCACGGAGCTGTTACACACTACAATGTACCTTACGATGCCGGATGTGTGTCACTTACGATGTGACCCCGCCGACACATTGTAAGATATATTGTAGTGTGTAAAGCGGGCTTAAGTCATCTGTGTCCTCTCTGTGTCTTCTATAGTGTTTAGTGGGGATGACGAAGAGCTCATCCCATCCGTTTCCTATTTAGGGTCCAGCCCTATGGATTCCTAGGGTCAGGTATCTGGCTTGATGCATAGATTTGGAACCTATCTAGGGTGGTGAGGGAGCCCAGAGACCAGAGGTAGGTTTGGTCAGGGGTCACGATCTTCCTCTTCCCTAGACACAGGGTTTCCCTTCCCTTTTGCCATTTGCTTGGTATTTCCTCGTACCTAACGTGACAACAGTCTTCCTCTCTCCTTTATCATATCAGTCTTGATGTATAAAAGTTGGTGGAGCAATAACCAACTGAAATCATTGAGTCTTTTGTATTAAAAAAGACAGGAAAAAGTAAAATGGTACAGGACCACCCCGTCCTCAATTGTAGTGTATGACTAAATGGGTCATGTTATTCATGTGTGCAATGTTCCAGTCCCAGGTTATTAGATCACACCTGTAATTAAAATTACTGGAGATTTGGATCCCTTGGGTTACTAATGGAACTGGCTTTAAAGGGGTTGTCCAGGACATTAACATTGATGACCTATATTTACGGTACGATATTTACTGGTCAGGGGGTCAATCATCTGCTCCCGAAGCCGGTGTCCGAAACTACATAGCACAGCTCAGCGGTGTTAAGGGAATAGTGGCCACAGCCGGGTACTACACATGCACCTTCTATTGATTTGAATAGACGTCGGATATCCTGTATCCAGCCATGACCACTATACAGTGTGTCCACCCATATCCTGTCCACCGCCATTAACTTGAGAACGGCGGCAGCTATAGCATAGAAGTGGTGTCTAGGTATAGTAAAGTAGCCATGCCCTACGCAATGAAACCACCTATAGCGCCACCTGGTGGAAAACAGAGTTAGCATTTTTATCTCGAAAACAGAACAAGATAGAGAAAAAAGTGAAGAACAAAGTTGTAGGGCATCATCAATTCAATACGAATCGACACTTTGCATACAGAAATGCTATGACATGAAACCCATGACCCCTCCAAAACATTGAATGCTGGTCACGCATATGGCGCTCATTTAACTTTGATGCTCAAAGTGGCCACCGTCAGCTGCAATGCACATCTGGACTCTGGACAGCATACTGTATCTTGCTGCACGTTGTGCAATATGGCAGGTGACACGTTTGCACAAGCATCTGTGATACGTCGTCGTAGGTCCTGCAATGTTGGTGGAGGGGTCGCATACACCTGCTGTTTGATGTGACCTCACAGAAAGAAGTCCAATGGGGCCAGGTCAGGTGAGTGTGGAGGCCACTCCATGCAGCCACCATGCCTAATGACTTGTAGGAAGGTCTCCATGAGGTATCGCTTCACGTCCGCAGCCTTGTGAGTTTTACACATTCTAATCATAGCATTTCAGTATGCAGTGTGTCGATTCGTATTGAATTGATGATGCCCTACAACTTTGTAATTCACTTTTTTCTCTATCTCGTTACATTTTCGAGATAAAATTGCTAACTCCGTTGTTTTCCACCAGGTGGCGCTATAGGTGGTTTCATTGCGTAGTGCATGGCTACTTTACCATACCTAGACAACACTTGTATGCCTTTAGCTGCCGCCGTTCTCAAGTTAATGGCAGTGGATAGGATATGGGTGGACACACTATATAGTTGACAGAGCAATGCTGTGCAGCTTTAAGTAGTTCCATCCACCGCCCGTACTGGGAACAATACACCCTCACTGATCAGATATAATGACCAATCCTACAGATAGGTTATGAATGTTGAAGTCCCAGAAAATTAAAGGTATTCTCCTTGCGGAGACAGTCACACCAATACGGCATGCCAGTAGTGAGGAGACTTTAAACCACAATGTTCCTATGGGAAATATGCAAATTGTCTCTTCAGTGAGGAAGTAGATGAACCTATTGAAAGTAGCAATCCTAAAAGTCAAAAGTGACCCTTTAACGAGCCTTCTCGTATGACTTAGGATTTATGCCAGATCAGAAAAACCTCAATTTGCAGACACAGTGTTTTGGGGTGATTGACCCTCGTCAGTGCAAAATATGAGATCTGATCTGGCTGTATGAGAGGCTACGACGGGGTCAGAAAACACTTTAAAAAAAAAAATCATGAGTATGAAGAAGTATAAGCTCATCATCTTTAACCCTTGCAATGGGGTGTGGACTTTCCCATAGAGAGTCCAAAGAATAATCTTTGCAAAGGATTTATGGATAAGCAGAAGACACCAATTCATAGTATCATGGCAGCAGATGGAAACCCTTTTCAGACAAACCTGTTTCAAGAGATCATTTATAGATAGGTACTGTGAAGACATGTAGAAAGCTGTATAAAGGCTCAAATAAACTAGCAAGGTCTTTACCAAACCTAAAAGTAACACACCTTTAAAGACTTTAGGAACCAAATAAACCTATTACTGAGGCAGTAATTAATGAATGAATGATCCCTACAACAATTATTGTGACTGGACATTGACTCACCAGAAGCCAGTGGATGTGCATGACCCAGGGAGCAAGCAGCACAATGCAGCAGGAAAGTGATGACCTAGTGGGTTCTTGTAATCCCTATTGTGTGTTACCAATACTGGGCATATATGTCGCAGGCTCTGTACTCTGAAAACTATTTAAGAGTCAGGAAGATAATGAACGCATGGCTCCCCAATGTGTTAGGCCTTGCTGCCACCTGTAACCTTTGACGTGGTACCACTGTGAGTATTCGGTGCTGTGTATCTGTGTGCCGCAGGTGACAGACAGTTATGTGGTTTCTGGCCATAGAAGATCACAGCGTTTGGCTACACAGAATGCTCCCTGACTTTCCATTGTTCCTGCTGTCAGCTTTCCTGCTGGATTCATCTCTCCCCTTTTGGACCATCAGGAGCTCGCCTTCCATCCAGCTGCTGATTATCAGCATTATCTTGGTGCTTAAATACCCCTTCATTCCTTGGACTGGTGCTGGGGATATTTCAGTTCCATCAAGCGAAGGTTGCAAGCAGGTGGCTTGTACTTCTCTGTGGTACTGAAAACTTTGCTAAACTTCTATCGGTGTCATCTGTAGGGAAGTAGTTCATGCATATCCTCCTTGTGTACCCTCCTTGTGTTGTATATAGTATTTAGTGGGGTTGACGAAGAGCTGATCACATCTGTTCCCTATTTAGGGCTTAGCACTAGGCATATCTATGGTCAGTGATCCAGCTTGGCGCATAGGTGCAGAATCTATCTAGGGTGAAGACGGACCCCAGAGACCAGCAGTAGGTTTGGTTTGTGTCCTCCTTGTGTCCTCTATAATTCTTTTCTGGGGTTGACGAAGAACTCATCCTATCTGTTCCCTTTTTTACGGCCTAGAACTAGGAATACCTGGGGTCAGGAATCCGACTCGGCGCATAGATGCTGAACCTATGTAGGGTGGTGAGGGACCCCAGGGACCAGCAGTAGGTTTGGTCAGGAGTGACCATCTTCCCTTTCCCTAGACACAAGGTTTCCATTCTCTTTTGCCATTCGCCTGGTACTTTCCCGTACCTAGCGTGACAGCGTGTAGCACGTGTTTTGGCTTAACAATATCCCACGAAAGCCATTGCTTTAAGTTATCATTTTTAATATATACTGTAGTTTAATTTCATTTAACTGATCTCCCTTGAGGTTGGAGATTACAAAAAGAAATGCAGATTCTAGAAAGGTTGGCAACATTAGGTCTGGTGTGAGCGATATTGGTGGAATGAATCAATATGACTATGAGAAAAGAAATGTCTTCCAATTTCTCAATTAAAGCTGGTATTCCCACAGATCCTATAATCCTATAATGGTGTGCCAGTTCTCAAGTCTCGGGGGTGCAGGCAAAACACTTATTAGAAAATGACCATTCTTTTCCTTATTCCACTAATTGATATCTGCAGTGTTAGTTTAACGTTCTTTTGTTTTCTGAAATATTTCTGCCTGTAGGGAATTTTACCATAATTTATCATACCAATCTGCTACACAAGTCATTCTTTTAATTTGCATCTTTATTAGAGAATTAGCGATGTCTTCGCTTTGAAGTTTAATTACTCTTAGTGTTCCGAACAAAAAAAAAGCAATTTGCCACTTTGTTGGTGAATAGGGTTACGTGTTAAAATGTCTTCAGATTATTATATTACTGGCAATTATGTTGTAATATTACAATTTCAGTTTGAACAATGAATTCCATGCATTTCCACATATTCCCTGTTATAATGCGAATAAACAGAAAAAGATTAACGTAGCATTGTCTTCAATAAAACATAATGGAAACAAATTAAGAAAAGCAAAACTATTTGAATAATTAGTTACTAAACTGTTTTGTTGCACAAGGTTCACCTATAATCTGAGCTCGGCATTCGCCATAAGAAGTTACCGTTACCTCAATTGGATGCCCCGGATGCCGAAATGTGGACTATAAGACCTTGATTTAGAAATCTAGAGTAAAATGCTTTGATAAGTCACAAAGTTTTTATGCAACTCAACATTTTTTTGCAACTTTTGCCATTTTCATGCCTGTGTGATGCCCCTGAACTAGTCAGGGTGTCACAGGGTACTGCACTCTCTAGCCTTTGGTGCAGGACTCAACCCACCATGGTTCTGGGATCCTGACTTTTGGTGCTGCTCCATCAGCATTCAAATCCTAGTCACATTACACCACACCCTGTCAGGCACACCAGTGGGTGGTCTAGCTGGAATAGGGCCACCTGCCTAGGGGTCAGACAGACTGGTGGGAGGGACTTGTTCAGTTCAGTGTCAGCTTTCAGTGAGAGAGGAGCTGAAGTGGCAGCTCCTGGGGAGCTGGGAGCAGAGTTGAGTGGTAGCCCTCAGAGAGTGAGGAGCTAGGGGGAGTTGGAGCTCCCTGGGAGACGTTGGCTAGGTCGCAGACGGTGGTCTGGGACCGGAGGAGTTGGAGACCCAGTTGCAGGGTATTAGAGAAAGGAACCAGACTTAGTTTTGGAGAACGGTTGGCACCGGAGTACCTAGTCACCGAACTGGTACCGAGCACGGCGGGGTACTGGACCCTAGATCAGGGAGTATCTTCACGCAACCTGATAATTAACCTGTGAAGGATAGTATCTCTATGAACTGTCCCTAAGAGCTCAGAGATCGAAGGCATCAGCACAACGAGGGGGATAGGGCTTTCCAACCCACGCAGCCCACTGAAATCCCAAGTGTCAGCCATCGAGAGCACAGATTCCCCACCTAATAGTGGGGAGTGGGACCCTGAAAGCTTCAGGCTGAGGGGTCACACGGAACACCTAACACTAGTGCATGGAGGCAAGGTACCGACCACCCGCAACACCAAAGGGAGCGGACTCCTGGACGAGCTCCCCCCAAAGAGGCAGCAGCACCCAGAGACTGGTTTACCTTTGTGTCAGAGTCTGCTTTGCGGTTGCATCATCACCAACACTGGTGGCATTACACCTGTTTTTCTCAATTCCACCGAAGTGGGCAGAACTGAGGTGGGATGGAGCGGAATGAGGGTGTGACACCACAGACAGCTCATATCATTTATGACAATGTGTGGTGCATCTTACACCTGAGATGATTCTCCAGACCCTGGTGTCATAGTCCTGACCTTCGGAACGGTTCCAGCGTTGCAGTGTTCTGTGTTACCTTCCCGTGGTCCCGGTGTCTGTTGGTGCACTGTGGGAGTGGCTCCCCGCCGGCATTTCCAGTGCCCTGCCGGTGACATGGATGGGCTGCTTCCGGTCTCTGGGTCACTCTCAGGTTGGTAGGAGGCATCTGCACTCATGCTCTGCATTCTGGGCTTCTTTAGGGATCAGTGTCGGCTGCAACGTCCCCAGTAATATTTTCTGGTGTACCACAGTAAGTGCCTGGCTCCTGGTTTGTGTTGTTTATTGATCTTGGTGCTTGACCCCTGACTTCCCTCTGTCTTATCACCCTGACACTGCATTACCATCTGACTTCTGACCTCTTGCTCCCTCCTGACTGCAGCTTTGTCTATCCCCTGTGTCCTATGTGCTCCTCTGGTTACCTGACCCCACGGCCTGTTTACCGACTCCATTCTTGTCTAATCCCTGTGTATAGTTTCATCCTCCCGGTACTTACCTTGCCTTGTCTGACTTACCCGCTGCTCTTGCGGCACACACATGATCACAGCGCCACCTAGTTGCAACTCCATCCTGCACACTTGAGTTTAACATTTCATCTTTCCCTGTGAGTGCCGTGACACCGGGCTTTAGATTTGTGTCGAGACTGCACAGAATCAAGAGCATCTGACTCCAGCACTCATCCTCATCAAGACCATGAACAACGCCAATCTTGATGAATCTAGACCAATATTTAGTGAGATCACCATAGACATTTTTTCATTTATATTGCAAAACTTTGCTTTTCTTCCAATGAACAATGCTGACACTAAGTGGTGGCAGCAAAATAACTACAACAACTATAAACATAGACAATATAGAGTCAGAATTCAGAGATGATATTACATAAGAACTGGTATGCTGAAAGAAGTACATAATGACGCATAGGTATGGAGTAATAATCTATTTGTAGAATTCAAGTATGTACAGATAGCAGAAATAATAAGTAACAATTAATGCTGTGAGATATAGCATGCCAAGAAACCAGGTGCGGTCAACTGTCAGGCCAAAGCGTATAGATACTTAGCGTGCAGTGCAACACAAGGGTAACAACAGGAATTGTATAGAAGGAAGGGGAGAGGGGACACGTTCTGCAGCTCACCTGAGTATGTAACATAAGCTCCCTAACTTCCCTATATGGGTCCTTCTCCTCCTTGCCATCACGCCCTCTCTCGCCCTGAAATCAACCTGGCTAGTGAGAAGGCTGGAGAGAACACTAGTCTCACCACTGCAATAATACAACACAAGTTAAGGAAGACAGACAGAAGGAAAATAGACACAAAAATGAACACACTTAAAACTCCTCTAATGCAGCTAAACATCACAGATGCAATAGTCATAACTCCACAGCTTCTTCAAGAGACAGGCTTCTTCCAAAGTGGTCAGCAAAGACTGAAAATCTATAACCAGCATCAGATGGTAAGACACATGACTTTTTATAATGAAAGAGAGTGGTCACAAAAGAGGTGCACCTGAAATTAAGGCTACAAAGAACAGCCAGGTAGGAAAGAGTTCTTAACTCCTACAGCACTAAAAAAAAGTAGATTCAGTCAAATCAAAGTCGTAGACTTGCAAACAATAAGGCAATGTGGCCTTCTGGTCCCAGCTTCGCCAGAGGTCTCCCTAGAGTGGGACACGCTCATGACATCACCCCTGTAATCATAACATCACATAGATAGCTCTTAAAGTCATACACACTTTACTTTTCTCCTAAGAGGCACACAGCGATAAACTACCACTGAATGAGGTTTTAAATCTGCAACTAGCTCAATTCTGTCAAAAAAAGAGACTTACATGCTGAAGCTGGAAACTACCAAAAAACAAAAAAAATATAATAACAAAAAAAATATAATAAAAATAGTTGAGATGTTTTGCATATCAAAATGGCCATTTTAATACCTGCCCAGTAGCCACATCACGGCAATCTTATTGTACTGGGTCGTACTCTAATTTATTACCAATCTCTTGGGGTTTTTTTGTTTTTTTTTTTGGTAGTTTCAAGCTCAATCCTGTGTGGATTTTCATTGTGGATTTCAACCTATTTAGCATTTAAAAATTGAATAGGGTGAAATCCCCCATTCAGTCAATCAGATTCTGTTTGTGGATTTCGGCTCTAAGGATATTTTCCTTAGCATGCGATCATAGACATAGTAGACCTTCAACTCTTACAACATTAGAAAACAACTGAAGCTCTAACCAACTTGTACTAATGCAATGCTTTAGTCAATAGCTTTAATTTCCACTTTAAAAATCTAATATATTGTCTTTTTTTATTATCCACATGTGCTTGGACTGTAAGAGGACGACTTTTTTTCTCGCTCATCTGGATCATCTAAATGGAAATGTAATCACCTCAACGTAAACAGCCTTGTTATATCACCAAAGTTATACGTCAAGATGTCCACTGCTAAGTGTAAAACAGATGATAATACAATGCCCTTCACCAATATCCTCAATAGTTCTATATTAAAAGGCACCGGTAACGTTCAAGAAGATAAATCAAAGACAATATCTTCTGGACCTTGTACAATAAAATATTCCACAGCTCCAAAAGACATTAATGCTGCCGAAAAAGGCAGTAGAGTAAAAAGACTATTATGTATCACGGATAATGTATCAAGCAGATACAAGCTGGATAGATCACATAATGCTTCCGAAGAAAAGGTCAACATCTCCACAGATCAAAGTGAAAGAAAACAAATTGCTACTAACAATCCTGCCTCCATACTGTGTACAATCCATAACAATAAAAATATCAACAGCGAAGAAGCAGCGGGAAAACATGCCGCTGACCTCATCGAAAACTACAAAGACGCTATAGTAAAACTTAGAGGCCAAAATCCGTGGAGATCATCTCAATCGAATTATTCTGAATATTTGGCAAAATCCTCCTTCCATGGCCACATTCAGACATGTATCTTACAACTTTCCAATCAAAGGCTGGTGCCGCCTGTCAAGCTCATCTCCTGCGGTGACAATAGCATGTTTTTGAAAAGTTCCAACGGAAAGGTAAAAGGGTTTGAAAGTCAATCGCAAAGGGTTCCGAAAGGTCAACATCGGAATTCATTTCCTGCCAGCCCGGTCATTACAATGAATAAGGTCTCTAGGACTGACAGTGAAAAATTTGTTTGGAGCCAGAACAGTCAGGAAAGTTCAAAAAGTGGGACGTGTGAAGACACCACAGGACTTGTCAGGAGGATATATCCAGCGTCATCGGGGAAGGAGAATGCTGGACACAGTCAGGTGAGACTTAATATCCATGGATTAAAGTTATTTTCCAGAACAGAGCCACATCTATCTCTTTGGGTTGTGGGTGGTATTGTAGGTACTTATCCCTCCTGTCTTCAAAGGAAGAGATTTAGTGATGGGCGGACTTGCAGATAACCGGGACCGGCGGACCTAACCGGATTTTAAAGAAAAATCTGGTTCCGGCCCAGAATTAATCCCAGATATCTGGCCGGATGCTGGGCCTCATATAAGTCTATGGGGACCATATCTGTTACAGATATGCAATACCAGACTCATTCCAGGTGTGGCAATGCTGTTGGAAGAAAAGCAGCCATGTTTTTCTGATCATGTCCAATCCATTTAAAAGCTATGTATATTTTTACAAATCATTTTTAATTGTTCCAGTATACAAAAGCAATGCAAAAATATACTGTTTTAGGTATACATATCGGGAGTACTCTGGTGCCATGCTTGAGCCCCCACCAGACATGTTTTGTGGCAGCTTTTCAGCCACTAAAGATGCGGGCATTGCCTGGAAATCACAATGCCACAGCCATTTTGGCTACTGGCATTTTTGTGATTGGCTAGCTGCATCACATCATCAGTTCTGATATGAGCCCTTGGGGTGCAATGCTCGGCACAGTGCAGTTCATGGATAGTTGATATGGGGGGATGGCTTAGATTAGAGCAGGCATAAAGGCAGGGTTTTACTCTTGCATCATTTAGTGCCTTTTATGTGGCACTAAAGGATGTTTTTAGCCTGGTTTAAATTAATATATAAATAATTAAAAAAAATGGTGTGGGGTCCCCTCTATTTTTGATAACCAGGCAAGGTAAGGCAGACAACTGTGGGCTGGTATTATGAGGCTGGGAAGGCCCATTGTTATTGGCCCCTTCCCAGCCAAGAAATAAGTCCACAGTTGCCCAAGAATTTGGGCATTACATTAGTTGCGCCAATCTGACTCTTTGACCGACTGTTCTTGATTGTCCTGGTGTGGTGGCAATCAAGGTAATATTTTTGGGGGATGATATCAGCTGTGAATTGTCAGCTGACATCAAGCCTATTGTTTAGTAATGGGGAGGCATCTATCAGACATCCCCATTACTAACACAGTAAGTGTAAAGTGAAACACACACACACACACACACACACACACACAGAAAAGCACAAGCAGCCAGCATTCACAGGAGGATTGTCATGACTCATGAGAGACACTGGGGTCTTCAGCTGACCCCGTGTATCATGACAACCCATTGGCGCCCCATCATCATGCCACGGATGTACAGATGGGTGTGGGAAATAAAGCACTCCCCACCGGAGCATGTTAAAACCCGCTGTCAGAGATTGACAGTGGGATTTAACGGATTTAACTCCGATCCAACCGCATCTGTTAGAGGCACATGATGGCTGATTTAATCAGCTGTCATGTGCAGGGAAAGATGTGGGCTCTACACAAGAGCCCACCTCAAAGCAAGGGACACAACATATAACGTAAATACATCATTTAAATGGAAATCCTTATCCATATAATAAAAATACCTTTCTGGTTCATGGGGATCTGACCGCTTAGACCCCACTGATCCAGAAAACAGTCTAAATGCAGCAATTCACACTCCACTGCTCATTTACTCTCCAAGAGATGGCCAGAAAAGTGTAATATTGTACTTGGCAATCTCCGAACATCGCATAGAGAATGAATGTAGCAAAGCCTGTAAATAAAATCGCCCTATATTTTGGATTATCCCCTTCACTTTTCATAACATGGAGGAGATAATGAATTGGCCTTGATATTTTCTAGAGGATCACAATTTTTTCCTTGATAGGGAAAAAAAGGAAAAGCATAAGAAAATGGAAAGATCATTTGCATATTTAAATTGGTTTCCCATATTAATCTCCCGTGTGAACACATGTGGATCATGGATGTCAGGCTCGATACCAATTGATATGCTGTGCGGCATCTTCCTCCTCTCAGCTGGTTCGTTTTCTAGACATGGATTGAATGAGCGCACATTTAAATAATGAAATGAGGGAGTACATTACTCAGAAGCCATTGTATTCCACCAACTAGTTTATCATTGCGTTACATAAAGAATTTAAAACCTCATCATAATTTCCTTCATTATTCCTAAATTTAAGTTATATAATGCAATTGTAACAACTATTGTGTACTTCTCCTTGCTTATCAGTTTTTTTTGCGTTTTTTTGCTGTTTAGGTGCAAAGCCTTCAGAAGGCTACAGAGCATTTCCTAAAGATCAAAAGAGTCTATCAAAGTTGTACATTTCCCTAGAAAGACAGCAAAGATCTGGTTCTAGAGAGAAAGGTCATTTCCCTTACTGGTGACAGAGTAATTGCTATATACTTATTCACTTTGGCATTGATTTTACTATCAATAACAATGACCTTTGATACCAATTTTGCTTACAAAATTAATTCAGATCTTTATAACTATTAATGAAAGTTAAGGCCCCGTTACACACAACGACATATCTAACGATATATCGCCGGGGTCACGGATTCATGACGCACATCCGGCATAGTTAGCGACGTCGTTGCGTGTGACACCAACGAGCAGCCATTAACGATGGAAAATACACACCAAATCGTCCATCGTTGACACGTCGTTCATTTTCAAAAAATCGTTGATTGTTGAGGACGCAGGTTATTCGTCGTTCCCGAGGCAGCACACATCACTATATGTGACACCTCGGGAACAACGAACTACAGCTTACCTGCGGCCGCCGGCAATGAGGAAGGAAGGAGGTGCGTGGGATGTTACGGCCGCTCATCTCCGCCCCTCCGCTTCTATTGGGCGGCCGCTTAGTGACGCCGCTGTGATGCCGCACAAACCGCCCCCTTAGAAAGGAGGCAGTTCTCCGGCCACAGTGACGTCGCTAGGAAGGTAAGTACGTGTGACGGCTCCGAACGATATTATGCGCCACAGGCAGCGATTTGCCCATGACGCACAAACGACGGGGGCAGGTACGCTGGCTAGCGATATCACTAGTGATATCGCTGCTTGTTAAGCCCCCTTTAGAGTTCTATGTTTTAATATTTTTGAGCTTTTTGTGCTATAGTGTTTAAAGAAGTTTTTCCATACTCTATCTTCAGGAGCGCACTGCTACCCTGCCTCCCAGCTTCCTGTTTCCCAGGAAGTTGTGTACTCCTGAAGATTAAAGAGGTGGTTCATTACTCTGCTGCCATAGTGGCCACATCTCTGTAAAACTGATAGGGAAGGCTTTTTCTAAATACCTTGTTCAGCCAATTCTGCCTGTGAGCGGCGCTATTGCGATCCGCTCATCCCCATGAAGTGACCCATCGGGCTCTATGACTTCTGAGGTCCTGTGATGTCACATCAACTTCTAGGCCGGCCCCAGTCTTCCTGAGTGTCTGCGCTGTGGGCGGAGTTTCACTGCTTGCCCCAGCCCAGCATTGTTCCTGCTTGCGGCACTCTGCAGTCAAGGAGACCACGCGTGACATGCTGGGCTGTGATGAGCAGTGAAACGCCGCCCACAGCACAGCCACTCAGGGAGACTGGGGACTACCTTGGTGATGTCAGGTAAACTTCCAGTTGACCTGACATCACCAGATCTCAGAGGTCACAGATCTCAGAGGACACGGAGCCCAGGAGGGTCACTTCATGGGGATGAGAGGACCACAATAGCGCAATAGCCAATTCTGCCTCTATCAGTTTTACAGGGATGTGGACACTATTGCAGAGTAGTGAACCACCTCTTTGACAGTTCAGGCCAGCAGCATGATTCAGCCACTTGTTCCTACTGCTTGATAAAAAGGAAAAAAGCAGGTTTCTCTGCTCTGCTGATAGTTCCAATGATGGTCCACAAGATGAAAATAGTTCCTATGATGGTCCATAAAATATATCAGCAGCACAGAGAAACCTGCTTTTTCTATTTTATCAATCATTAACCATTTGTGGGCCTGCAGCAGTTTACTGTCAAGGCAATTTAGTAGTCTCACACAACCTTTCCAGGTGAGCAACTCCAACTTTAGTCACAATTTATTTTGTGTGATAACACTCCATTGCGCCTTACATTTTCCCCGGCACATCTACAAGTCCCAACTGTGCATTATCCAATATTGTAGGCAGAGGCAGCTTTGGATTTGCAGCATCGAGGAAGCATAGAGGCACTGAATCTGGCTTTAGAGCAGCACTTGCAAGTGTTTCAAGGTTTTCCTTTGTGAAGTTTTCACCACACATAGCATTTTGCATTTAGATCAAAAAGTTCTATTTTGGTCTCATCTGACCAGAACACCTTCCTCCACATGCTCGCTGTGTCCCCTACATGTTTTTTTGCAAGCTGAAAATTGGACTTCTTATGGTTTACTTTTATTATGGTTTTTTTCTTGCCACTCTTGCATAAGGGCCAGATTTTTGGAGTATAGAACTAATAGTTTCCTCTGGACAGATTCTCCCATCTCAGCAACTCCTCCAGAACGACCTTAGGCCTCTTGGCTGATTCTCTAATTAGTATTCTCTTTTCTTTTGATGTCAGTTGTAGTTTGATGGCCATGTCTTGATAGGTTTGCAGCTGTGCCATACTCCTTCCTTTATTATGATGAATTGAACAGTGCTCTGTGAGATGTTCAGAGTTTGGACTATTTTCTTTATAACCTTACTCAGCTTTACTCTTCTCCACAGCTTTATCCCTGACCTGTCTGATGTGTACCTTGGTTGTCATGATGCTGTTTGATCCCGAATGTTCTTAAACAAACCTCTGAGGCCTTCACAGAACAGCTGTAGTTATACTGAGAATCAGTGGCGTAACTAGAGTTTGATGGGCCCCGGTGCAAAGTTCAGACCTGGGCCCCCCCTCCACGTACACCGACACTTAGGGTATGGGATAATGACACTGACACTCGGGGTACAGGATAATGATGCTGACACTTGGCTCTTACCCACAGCACCCAGATTTCCCATGATCTGAAATCCCTCTATCAGCACCCAGCTTTCCTATGTTCTGATATCCATCTTGTCCTTGGCACACTGCTTCCACATGCTCTGCTATACATCTTTCCCTCAGCACCCAGCTTTCCCATATCAGAGCATGGGAAAGCTGGGTGCTGAGAAATGATGTATAGCAGAGCATGGGAAAGCTAGGTGCTGAGAGAAGATGTATAGCAGAGCATGGGAAAGCTGCGTGCTGAGGGAAAAGAGCCTTTTTCCCTCAGCACAAAACGTTCCCATCCCCTGCTTGTATCTTTGTCCCCCCTTGTATATAGTTCTCCAAATACAATAATGGCACCCACATTGCCTTCCAAATAGTATAAAGGGTCCCACATAACCCTTCATATATTAGAATACACTTCCATAGTCCTCCATGTATTATAATGCATTTCCCATAGTTCTCCACGCATTATAATTCACCCCATAGTACTCAATATATAATACTGCACCACATAGTCCTCCATATATTATAATGCACCCCCATAATCCATGGATAAGGTAGCCTCCATAGTCCTCCATATATTATAATGTTGCCCCCATAGTCCTATATGTATTATAATGCAACCCCATAAAACTTCATATTGCATTATGCAGCCCCATACTCCTCCATGCATAATGCACCCCTATATTCCATGTATAAGGTGTCCTTCATTTTGTATTATGCAGCCCCCCAGACCTCCATATATAATAATGCAGCCAGCCTCTCCAGGCCTCCATGTATAACAATGCACCCAGCCTCCTCAGGCCTCCATATATAATGCAGTATCTCCAGGCCTCCATGTATAATGCAGTATCTCCAGGCCTCCATGTATAATGAAGTATCTCCAGGCCTCCATGTATAATGCAGCCTCTCCAGGCCTCCCTGTATAATGCAGCCTCTCCAGGTCTCCATGTATAATAATGCAGCCTCCCCAGACATCCATGTATAATAATGCAGCCTCTCCAGACCTCCATGTATAAAGCAACCTCCTCAAACCTCCATGTATAAAGCAGCTTCTCCAGGCCTCCATATGTAATGCAGCCTCCTCAGACCTCCATGTATAAAGCAGCCTCTCCAGGCCTGCATGTATAATAATGCAGCCTCCCCAGACCTCCATATATAATGCAGCCTCATCAGACCTCCATGTATAAAGCAGCCTCTCCAGGCTTCCATGTATAATAATGCAGCTTCCCCAGAACTGCCTTCCCAAGCCTCTGGCCACTGTTTACTCACTTATATTAAAAAAAAAAAAAAAAAAAGTACTGGCCTTCTCTCTTCCTTCCACCGCTGCTGTCCTCCCCGCTGCTCGTTCTCCCGGTGTTTCGGTCGGCGTCCTCCCGTCCTGCACTCTGTGCACTCAGCACAGCAGTCACTTGGGAGTGACGTCACCACACATGGGGAGAATGGTGATGCATAGCGTGGCGCCGGCCGCGCTATGCTTCATCGTTACTGTGCGTGGTGACGGGGAAGATGCCGCAGCCGCTAACACCAGGTAGGGGGCCCCGCGGTGCCGCCGCTGACACCAGGCAGGGGGGCCCGATGTTGGCGGCGGCAGCGGGTCAAATAGCGGCCGCGTGGTCTGTGACAGATCAGCGCGGCTCTTCTCACACTGACAGGAGCTGGCTGCTGATCTGCCTGGCGGCCGCCGGGCCCCTAACCTCCCGGGCCCGGTTGCGATCGCGACCGCTACGACCGCGGTAGTTACGCCACTGCTGAGAATAAATTACACACAGTTGGACTCAATTTACCAATTAGGCGACTTTTGGTGGCAATTGGTCACACTGGATTTTATTCAGAGGTTTCAAACTACAGGGGGCTGAATGCATGTTACAATTCTCAGATTTATACTTTTAAAATATTTAGAAAATCACGTATCTTTTCCCTTACACTACACAAATTCTTGCTTCTTAGTGTTGGTATACAACATAAAATCCCAATAAAATACATGTACAGTAAATTTGTAGGTGTAACGTGATCAAATATGGAAAGGTTTATGGGGTATAAATACTATGTCAAGTGTATACAATAATTTAGGCAAATAACAGTCAACTATTAAACTATAAATCCCAGCCTTCTTGAGGATGGAGGGGATTTAAATACAAGTTAAATGGCAAAATTACTTGTTTATATATACACTTTGCAATTTTAGCCTTTCACGAACAGCCCCTTTAATGATAAGATTCTGGATGCTTTCAGCCTCCGCTAAAAGGAGCTGCTTATTGCATACATCTTCCATTGAAATACATGATTAATCAGCAAACAGTAAGCATCTAAGCTTCCCCAAGTGGTGAATTCAGAAAGCGGAAGCATCATTAAATGCTATGCAAGGGATTTAGAGCTATACAACAGAAAAATGGCGCTCCTATCCTTATTAATTAGCACAGAATGATAAACACTAAAAGAAGAAAAATACAGCTAAATTGCTTTTTCTTAAGTTGCAATGTCCCCCCAAAAAGAAAATAATAAATTAATGAATAAATAATATTAAATAATGATATTAATATATATACACATATATATACATATATATATATATATATATATATATATATATATATATATATATATATATATATATATATATATATATATGTGTGTGTATATATATATATATATATATATATATTTTTATATATATATTTATATATTTCAAACATTTGGAGATATAACATTGTCAGATATAGATAGATGGGTCAGTAAATTAAAGGTTGTACTATTCACAATAACAGAAATCCTCTGACTGCATAATGCACCTCTAATTAATATACCTGCTGAATTATGTGTACTGTATCTTTACTAAAAAAAAACTTGTCTTCCAAAAGAAGTATGCAAAATCTACCTAAAAAGCAAGGCTTGTTCTTTCATTTTTGTAATATAATATTTTGACAGCAAAAAGATTATTCCTGGCAGCCATTCTATCAGCATAACTGTCATAACACTCTTGGTATTTTATGACCTACCAGTCCCACTAGTGCAATAAGACATATTCTGAGCTCCAGGAAGAAAAAATACAATTTGTCATTATTTCCTGTTTCAAGAAACGTCTGCAATAAGTATTGTTACTAAGTTTTCAACAATTTCATAGCCAATGTCAGTGTAGTACTATGTTTCCTCAAAAATAAGACCGGGTCTTATATTATTTTTTTGCTCTCAAAGATGGGTTAGGGCTTATTTTCAAGGGATGTCTTATTTTTTTTTCTCCATGAACAGCGAATCTCATTTATTCTTGAAAAAAAACAAACATTTATTCAAATTTAGTCATATCACATTCTGGAACATCAACATAACTTTCCAAACCCTGTGTGTAACACGTGTCTATCTATCTATCTATCTATCTATCTATCCTTCCATCCATCCATCCATCCATCCATCCATCTATCCATCTCTCCATCTATCTATCTATCCATCTATCCATCTATCTATCCCTCTATCTATCTATCTATCTATACCCCTATCTATCCATCTATCTATCTATCCATCCATCATCCATCATCCATCCATCCATCCATCTATCCCTCTATCTATCCCTCTATCTATCCCTCTATCAATCTATCTATCCCTCTATCTATCTATCCCTCTATCTATCCCTCTATCTATCTCTCTATCTATCTATCTATCTATCCATCTATCCATCTATCTATCCCTCTATCTATCTATCTATCCCCCTATCTATCCATCTATCTATCTATCCATCCATCCATCCATCCATCATCCATCCATCCATCTATCCCTCTATCTATCCCTCTATCTATCCCTCTATCAATCTATCTATCCCTCTATCTATCTATCCCTCTATCTATCCCTCTATCTATCTATCCCTCCATCCATCCATCCCTCCATCTATCTATCCCTCCATCTATCTATCCCTCTATCTATCTATCTATCTATCTATCCCTCCATCTATCTATCCCTCTATCTATCTATCCCTCTATCTATCTATCCCTCTATACATCGATCCATCCATCCATCCATCCATCTATCTATCTATCCCTCTATCTATCCCTCTGTCTATCTATCTATCTATCCCTCCCTCCATCTATCCCTCTGTCTATCTATCTATCTATCTATCCCTCCATCTATCTATCCCTCTATCTATCCATCTATCTATCCCTCTATCTATCTATCCCTCTGTCTATCTATCTATCTATCCCTCTGTCTATCTATCTATCTATCCCTCCCTCCCTCTATCTATCCCTCTGTCTATCTATCTATCTATCTATCCATCTATCTATCCCTCTGTCTATCTATCCCTCTATCTATCTATCCCTCCCTCCCTCTATCTATCCCTCTGTCTATCTATCTATCTATCTATCCCTCCATCTATCTATCCCTCTATCTATCCATCTATCTATCTATCCCTCTATCTATCTATCCCTCTGTCTATCTATCTATCTATCCATCCATCTATCTATCTATCTATCTATCTATCCCTCTGTCTATCTATCTATCCCTCCCTCCCTCTATCTATCCCTCTGTCTATCTATCTATCTATCTATCCATCCCTCCCTCCCTCTATCTATCTATCTATCTATCCCTCTATCTATCTATCCCTCTGTCTATCTATCTGTCCCTCCCTCCCTCTATCTATGCCTCTGTCTATCTATCTATCTATCTATCTATCTAACTAGGTCCTTAAACAAACTTAAAGGGAACCTATAAGGTCCAATATACACCCAAAGCCACGAGCAGTTCTGGGTGCATATTGCTAATCCCTGCCTAACAGTCCCTGTATCTAGTAGCATAGATAAAGAGATCTTTAGAAAGTATTTCTGAAGGTATTTTATTCTATGCTAATGAGGCCAGGGACTAGTCAAAAGGGCATTTTTCCCCCAGACTAGTCCACCCTCTTAGCATGTTAGCACACCCACAGTGGCATGCCAACATGCTGTTCGATCCCCATTGCCCAGCATCATCGGCGGAGACGGATGTACCACTATCCATTGACACCGCCACAGACACCGGTTTTAGGCTCAGTGCGCATGATCAGAAGTCCTGGAACTTCCAGTCATGCACACTATGAAGCCAGGTGTACAGGTCTCAGCTTCAGAGAAATCTAGTATGCATGACCTTATGTGCCAAGCACTCTGATCATTCGCACTGAACCTAAACCTGGCTTGTGTGGTGGTGACAATGGATACAGGTACACATGTCACTGCCGCTGGCCATTGAATAGCATGTTAGCACTCCCCTGTTGGCGTGATAACATGCTAAGAGGGCGGCCTAGTCGAGGGAAAAAACACCCTTGCGACTAGTCCCTGTGCTCATTAGCATATCATAAAGGATCTTTAGAAATACTTTTTCTAAAGTTCTCTTTATCTATGCTAGTGTATACAGGGACAGTTAGGCAAGGATTAGCAATATGTACCCAGGACTGCTCGTGGTTCTGGGTGCATATTGGATCTGACAGGTTCCCTTTACCCTTGGAAAACAAACACTGGCATACCTAAGAGAGTGGTGACCCTAAAAAATTGCACAGTTTGACTCCCCATAATACCAGCCCTGACTGTAAGTAGGGCTTATTTTTGGAGTAGGGCTTATATTTCAAGTATACTACAAAAATCCTGGAAAATCATGCTAGGGCTTATATTTTGGGTAGGTCTTATTGTTGGGGAAACAGGAATTAGAAACTATGAGAAAAATCTAATTTAGGACCCTTGTAGCATATTCTCCACCCCATTTATTAGCAATACCGGTCTTCCAATTGAAAAGAACATGGTGCAATCCAGGGCCAGTAGCAGTCACACAGACAGAATTACAGAATTAAAGTGTAACCTATAGGTTGGGTTGGCAATGTTATGTAGATAGGCAAAAATGCTACATCTATGTCAAGACCTGATAGCCACATAATTTTCTTAGAATTTTGTAACTGATCTGGTTATCATTGTTTTTGTAAAAAGTTAAAGGGAACCATTCACCAGGGTTTTCCCAAATAAGCTAAAGCCAGTGCTATACTGGCACTATCAGGCTGATTGTCTACATACCTTTAGTGGTCAGCTCGGATGTTTAGGTTTTCAAATCCATGAAAGTAAAGTTTAAAAAATCTGCAGCTGCTTGAGTGGCATCTGCAAAGGAGCAGATAATCTCTGGGTGGGTATTCATATGGTTTCCCACCCCCCTGCCTGTTGTTCCTCCCTCTTTCTGGCTCTATGCTAATTTTACTATTCACTAAGACAGCATCGGAGTTGGTGTGTGCATATAGCGCTTATTTTCAGTGCCATCTTTGGGAAGATCGTGTTACCCCCTGCAATTCTATTCTTGCGGCTGAGAGAGCGGCATATTTACCCTCGCATCTTCTGCTCTTGTTGTGACCGCGGGAGCACGTGCGGTCACAACAGAAGAGGTGAACAGTTGATCGGAGGACGCGATTAGCTGCAGAAGAGTACACCGTGTCAGAACAGCAACCTACCAGGACACCATGCCAGCATAGCGGCACTGACGTAACGGGATTAGAGGAGTCCATTGTGAACCTACCTCACCTGACCCCGTGCCGTGCAATCCGGTGCCGATGTCGCTGGCACGCTGCTGTTGGCTTGTTCCTCAGGTCTATCGTGCCCTCCGATCAGCTGTTTCAGGGGGTGGTCTCCACTTCTTTTGTGACCACGTGAGCTCCCGCCATCACAGCGAGAGCAGAATAAGCAAGGGCGCATGCGATACCCTCTCAGCCGCAAGAATAGAAAAGCAGAGGGTAACAGGGTATTCACAAAGATGGCCCCAGAGGTAAGTTCTATGCGCACCAACTCCGACGCCATCTTAGTGAATAGTAAAATTAGCCTAGAGAACAGAGAGGGAGGAACAACAGGCAGGGAGGCGGGAATCTATATGAATACCCACTCATACTGTATATTATTTGCTCCATTGCAGATGTCAATCAAGCAGCTGCCGATTTTTTAAACTTTACTTTCATGGATTTGAAAACTAAAAACATCCGCGCTGACCACTAATGGTTTGTAGATAATCTGCCTGATAGTGCCAGTATAGCACTGGCTTTAGCCTATATAAGAAAATCCTAATGCCTGGTTCCAGAGTAATTCACAGATTTACCTATTCCATGACTGGTTGATCTTTTTTTGTTACTTTGTAAATAACATTAGACCAATGCTTGTTTTTTTCCACTAAAGAGATAGTATTGAAAAATGGAATGGAGTAAATGTTGATTCTTATTGAACTTTGGATAAGTAAGACCCAGTACAGCAGGGTTCCCCAACTCCAGTCCTCGAGGGCCGCCAACAGTGCATGTTTTCAGGATTTCCTTAGCATTGCATGGGTGTTGGAATCATCAACTGTGCAGGTGATTAAATTATCACCTGTGCAATACTAAGGAAATCCTGAAAACATGCACTGTTGGCGGCCCTTGAGGACTGGAATTGGGGCCCATGCACTACAGTGTTTAAAAAGCTTACATAAAGACTGTGGTATCTATATATTATGCAAAAACTGATAAATATATGTACTTCAATGACTCTCTTTGTAGGATTTTTGGGGTTTTCCTGCTTTTCATCCATACCCTATGAAAATGCAATACAGTAGTTCAAGTTCTTCAAGAGGTCACACTAAGAGTGGTAAGGTAAGATACCATATGCATCCATCTTTTTTTAAAGAGGTTTTCCACTTCTCAATCGTCTTCTCATTCACCGTGTTTGCTCCTGTTGAAATAAAAACACTTAGGGGTACTTTGCACACTACGACATCGCAGGTCCGATGTCGGTGGGGTCAAATTGAAAGTGACGCACATCCGGCATTGCAGGCGACATCGTAGTGTGTAAAGCCTAGATGATACGATTAACGAGCGCAAAAGCGTCGTAATCGTATCATCAGTGTAGCGTCGGTGTAATCCATAATTACGCTGACGCGATGGTCCGATGTTGTTCCTCGCTCCAGCAGCAGCACACATCGCTGTATGTGAAGCCACAGGAGCGAGGAACATCTCCTACTGGCGTCACCGTGGCTCCCGTAGGATATGCGGAAGGGAGAAGGTGGGCGGGATGTTTACATCCCGCTCATCTCCGCCCCTCCGCTCCTATTGGCCGCCTGCCGTGTGACGTCGCAGTGACGCCGTACGACCCGCCCCCTTAATAAGGAGGCGGGTCGCCGGCCAGAGCGACGTCCCAGGACAGGTGAGTCTATGTGAAGCTGCTGTAGCGATAATGTTCGCTACGGCAGCTATCACAAGGATATCGCAGCTGCGACGGGGGCAGGACTATCGCGCTCGGCATCGCAGCATCGGCTTGCGATGTCGCAGTGTGCAAAGTACCACTTATACTCACCTCCTGTGCCATTGCAGCAATGTTGCCACTTGATCTCCTTCGGCTCACATTACATTATTACATCATATGAGCCCTGCGCCCAATCAGTGTTGGCTTTGCTCTCCCCACCTTTGGATGAATCGAACATCAGGAGGAGATCAGAGCTGTGGCTGGCCACTCACTTCCTATTGATGTCTGATACAAGAGAAGAGAGAAGATGGCGGTGATTTGGCGCAGAGCTCACATGATGTAATAATGTCTAGTGATCCTCAGGAGGGCGAATGCCCCAACCTCTCCTCTGTAACAGCACCGACACAAGAAATTAGTATAAGTGTTGTTATTTTAACAGGGGTAAACATGCTGATTGAGATGAGGTTGAGTAGTGGAAAACCCTTTTAAATAACACAGGTAAAATTATTTCAAACACAGAACACAAAATTTGTGCACCACGTTAATTCTAGTGAGGGAAGTGATGCATAGCACTGGGATTCTTGTTTTACTCTCCATTGAATGAATCCTTGTGTCATGCAGTGACCTTCCAAGTCCACCACTAGGTACACCATCAATATTACTGGGACTTTTTCTTTAATCTTACTTCTAATTAATACCTTTTTAGCACAAATTCTGCTTATTGTGACTGATCAGGAAGCGGACATTTCCACTTCTAACACACAATGTAGGATTTTCAGTAATGCAATATATATGAAGAATTGGCAATGACTAGAAATGAGCAGGCCTGTGGACGTTCGAGTTCAGCCAGACTTTAGATAAAATTTCAGTTTGGAACCCAAACTTGACCTGTGCTTGATCCCAGAGCCCGAACCCCATTAGAAGTCAATGATTGGGCAGTTCGACTCTCTGCCCATGTGTCGCCCAGGGATAGGGGGTACTCAGATCCGGGCCAAGGGGTCGCTTCTGAAGGTATCACGGTGGCGTGACCCGGTCTGTGATCCCAGGCACCACAACAAAAGGGGCATTATATACAGGGGAGATTTGGTAGTCTATGTTCCGTGACGCTACCCGTGGTGTGCGGTGAGGTAATGGAGCACCGCCGCTGCCGGTCACAGGATCCCGGGGATGGTAATGGGCAGCAAGGTGGTGATTTTCCCTCCACGGGTAGGGTGTTGATGTCCCGCGACCCTGGTGTGATGGATTTGGGAGTAACGGGTGCAGTCCACGGCTTGGACCGGGTGGTGCAGGAGTACTCACAGTATAAGGCAATAACTGACACGAGTCCAAGAATTAGCCAAGTTGCTGGTAGCTGGTGCCCACGGCTGCTGTGAGGACAGGTCCCACACCCGTGTGTGTAATTCGGGTGTTTTTCTCCTGCCTGGTGTCTGTGTCTGCTCCGTACACAGGAAGCGGCTGGCCTATTCCTGAGGCCCTCACTGCCACTTCTAGCCCCACACAGGGGCTGCTTCCAGCCCTCTCTCCTCCTACAGACTGACTGATACTACACTCTGCTCTCTCCAAGCTCCTCTCTCCCCCTCCCATTTTCCTGAGGAGGGGGCAAGTGGGGCCTGATTGACTGGTGTGTATTGGTGTGGGAAACTCCCCAAGGGAGAGTGAGCTCTGCACCATAAAGATGTATGCAGACCTCTGTGACACCCTGGTTTTGCCAGGGCGGCACACGCACACACATCCTATACTGGACCCCTCAAAGTACATATGTTCCTCATCATAGCATATATGCTGGCCATTCCTCCCCCCCTTCCTGGTATATATATATTCCTCATCCTGGTATATATGTCCTTCTTCTTCCTGGCATAAATGGCCCCCATCCTGGGCCCGTTTAGTATATGTGCCCTCCATCCTGGGCCCCTTTTCTAGTATATATATATATATCCCTCATTCTAGGCCCCTTTTTACCCTAGGGTATAGCCCTCATTCTGGACCCCTTCCTGATATATATATATATATATATATATATATATATATATATCCTCCATACTGGCCCCTATATGGCTCCAGTCCTGGGTTCTTTCCTTCTATTTATGTTCACCATTCTGCAGTGGTTCTCTAATGCATAAAAAATGAAAATATTCTTCTTACCTTGCCCGGTTCCCATGACGCTCAGTGTCCTGAGGCCGGCAGCAGACATCAGCATGCCTGCTATCGGCAATGGATGACGTCACTGCTATGCACCTGTGACTGATACATAGACATCAGTTGCAGGTCTCTGATTGGTTAGTGATGTGTATTGCGGTGCAGGGCCCCAGTGTGTCTCTCTGCTGCAATGCATTTCAGCTGAAGGTGTTTCCTCAGAAATACATCTATCTCAAAAAGGCGGGGTTGTCAGAGGGCCCTCTTCCTGCATGGGCCTAATCACGGTCACACCCTCTCTGACTGTAATCATTATATCCTTGATGGGAGGTCTATGTGATCAAGAATCTGCTGCTTAAACTAGCCCTCATGTACAACCTCTACTTTATTTCTGTACTAATTTCTGCTTTGACAGCTGATGCAGGATCTCTACTCCCTTGAACTAGCAGATACTAGTGTTTAGAACTGGGACATTTTCCTTTCCCTCCCTTGTAATATCTGCTTTTTTCATCTCTCTGTCACTGATACACAACTATTGTGATCTGTACTGTCTCATAAGACTTCTGTATGGGTAGAGTCATATCTATGATCTGGTAAATGTACAGTTTGTGTGATATCCCTACCTGAAGACTTGGATGTTTTTCTCCCTCTCCACACTTTGATCTGCCATGCACAAGTTCCTTTTCCTTTCTGCTGGTGATTCTAACACAAAGAGAAGGGAAAAGGAAAGCAAGTATATCCAAGAGCAGTGTGCTATAAGATAAAGTATATATAAGAAACAGCAGTGCCAGCTATGTAGAGGAGTTGTACAGACTGTGCAGCAAAAACATTGCAATGTAAAAGTATAAGTTTTAACTGCATGATATGGACATCCAAATAGCATTGACAATCTTGCAGATTTCTGCACCAGAGTTAATTTCTACTTTTCATAATAATAGTTTGTGTTTGAGAAGAACACAAAGAAGACAATAGAGAGGGTCTAAAAACTGGAAGTGTTTTCAGCAATACTTCATCCTGGGTAGAGATCAGCGGACCTGTGGATGTTCGGGTTCACCAAATTTGCACGGACGTTACCTGAAATTGACCCCGCACAACAAATCCCATATAAATCCATGGGGACACAAATTTTTGTACTGAAAAATGGCTGTAAAATGGTTGTGCTAAGGGCTTGGGGGCTGTAAAAGGAAGCAAAATGAGGGTAAGAGCAGAACAGTTACACATATCGTGTTTCCTGGAAGATAACACAGCAATAAGCCTCTTTTCTGGGCCCTTTTCTAGCCTGCTCATTAATTTGCATGCATATTCACTGCTTCTCCCGCCCACCCTGTGTGCTAGTGTGACGCCCCTGGACTAGTCAGGGTGTCACAGGGTACTGCACGCTCTTTATCTCTTAGTGCAGGAGTCAATCCCCCATGGTTCTGGGTTACCAACCTATGGTACTGCCTCCATTAGCATCCAAATCCCAACCACACCTCACACCACACCCTATCAGACACATGAGTGGGCTGCTGAGCTGGAATAGGGCCATCCACCTAGGGGTCAGGCAGACTGTTGGGAGGGAAGAAGAGAGAGAACAGAAGTAGCTCCCAGAGAGTGGGGAGCTGGAAGTAGCAGCTCCTGGGGAGCTGGAAGAAAGCAGTGGTAGCCCTCGAGTAGTGAGGAGCTAGGGGAGTGTGTAGCTCCCTGGGAGTGAGAGGTTGGGTTGCAGATGGTGGTCTGGACTGGAGGAGTTGGAGACCGGGTCAAAGGGTATTGAGGCTGTGTGTCTGGACCCGGTCTTGGAGGACAGGAGGCATCTGAGTCTAATAACTGGTCCGGGACTGAAAGCATGGCGAGGTACTGGACCCTAGGTTAGGGAGTAGCTTCAGGCAACCTGGCAATTGACCTGCAGAGGATAGTGACTTTATGGACTGTCACCAAGAAGCTCAGAGATGAGGGGCACTAGCGGAACGAGGGGGATAGGGCTTTCCAACCCAAGCAGCCCACCAAAATCGCAAGCGTGAGCCCTTGTGAGCACAGCTCCACTACCAAAAAGTAGGGAGCGGGGCCCGGACAGCTTTATGCCAACGGGCCACAAGAACACTTCAAATTTGTGCATGAAGGCAGGCTCCGGACCACCTGGCGATACTATAGGGGACGGATACCCGGACGTTCTCCCCCAAGAGGGCAGAGGCACTCAGAGACTTGGTTCATCTTGTTGTCAGAGTCTGCTTTGCGGTACATGGTCCTCCCCTGCTTCCAATCCACACCACGCTCCCCAACACCACCATCCAGAGTCCCGGGGCCTCCCCTACCCGTAGAGGGAGCACCATCTGGCTGCCCCCACTCCATCTCCCCTGGGTACTTCCATAGGCAGCGGCGGTACTCCCCTTACCGCGAACCAAGGGTGGCGTCATGAATTCTTATCCCCTGTAAATAACCCCCTTTACATTTGAGTGGCCGTGAGCCCCCTGGTCTGGAGACCCTCGAGCCACAGCAGACCCCCCGGGTCCAAGCGGTTCGATCGCTGCAGGGGTGGCACACTAGCATCTGTGCTTGGTTGCAGATTGCTGTACATCCCCCATTCTATGTGTTATTTTGTCTGCCTATGTAAACAGGCTACTAACCTACCCCAGATTGCTCCAAGTTTACTCATTGCCAGTCATTAAATCCTGCCAGTCGGTTCATGTGAACGATCCCTAATTCTCCGAATATCACACATGTGCCATTTCCCTTATTCTAGTTTTTAAGAAATGTGAAATTACAATCTTCTTTCACAGGACAAGATCGAGTTCATGAAAATGTAATGTTCTTCTCTGAGTTTACAAGCTATGATAATAATGGCAAAAATACTGATAATGACAAAACTCAGCGACACATAATATATAATATTTCATTTAAATACATTTAAATGCATGAGTTCAGCATTTCAGGGCTGTAAATGAAAGATTAATATTCTGAAAGTAACATAAAATATTCATGAAAACATCTCAGCGGGCAAAGTATGTGAACAACCACATGCAGACATTTATATATGAGACTAGACCAGTTTGGAAGGATTGTGTCTGTCACAGCACAGCAAGTGTACAATAGGCTTTTCCAATGTGGAATTCCTGTCTGGAAGTTCTGATAGTCTTGAAACGAAATGTAACGTGCTCCATGTGCCATTTATAATACTAGTTCTTTCTTATAAGGCATAGGGGACCTTTTGGCAGGTAAACGTTTCTTGTGGGACTCCTACTACTTCTCACCCTATGCTTACCCTCCTTCTAGAATATATTCCTAGGTGGATATCAAAGACACCGAATATTTCAGTTCTGGTGATCTGGTGAAAGGGTTATCCCAATCTGCGATTACCATGGCTGACAATGGAAAATCAATATCCAAACACTGCCATAATAGGTAGGACTCCATAAACCCGTTAAGCATGGCTGAGGTTACATTGCTTCCATAACTCCTATACACTTCTGTGGCAATTAAAAAGCTGTGTTGTACAGTCCACTTAGCTTTTTATGGTGTCCCACCTCTACTGGACGGTGCTTCATTAATTTCCCTTTAATTCTCGAAAGGCTGAGACCCACTGTTTACTTTTATTACAGGTGTGTTTTGTTCTCCTCCGTCGGGTATGGGCACAGACACTATCATACCTGACAGTTTTTGCTATGGAAGGACACTTCAGGAAAAATATTTTTACTGAAAAGTATTCTTTAGTATCTATCCGGTAGCGTTAATGGAAATTGCCTCTTCAGAGAGGAAGAGGACTTGAACTGTAGAGCCACCTATTAGACGTAACAATCTTAAAAGTCAATATCGACTCTTTAGCGAGTCGTGTTATATGACTTAGAATAAAAGCCGAACCAGAATCTCAATTTGCAGATGAAGGCCCTTCACTCCTTCTCCCAGAAGTCTCAGTGTGCGGATGTGACTTTGGGTTCAGTACATGACACTAAAGCGGGCTTTACACGCTACAATATCGTTAATGAATTATCGTCGGGGTCACGTTGTTTGTGACGCACATCCGGCGTCATTAACGGTATCGCAGTGTGTAAAACTTAAGAGCGATCTGAAACGATCGCAAAAGAGGACAAAATTGTTTGCCGTGGAGAGGTCGTCCTGAAATAAAAAATCATTTTCTGTTTTTTTAACGATGTTGTTTGTCGTTCCTGCGGCACCACACATCGCTATGTGTGACACCGCAGGAGCGACAAACATCTCCTTACCTGCCTCCACCGGCAATGCGGAATGAAGGAGGTGGGCGGGATGTTTACGTCCCGCTCATCTCCCCCCCTCTGCTTCTATTGGCTGCCTGCCGTGTGACGTCGCTGTGATGCCGCACGACCCTCCTCCTTAGAAAGGAGGCGATTCGCCGGCCAGAGCGACGTCACAGAGCAAGTATGTGCGTGTGACGCTGCCGTAGCGATAATGTTCGCTACGGCAGCGATCACCACATATCGGCCGTATGACGGGGGCGGGTGTTATCGCGCTCGACATCACAAGCAATTGCTAGCGATGTCGCAGCGTGTAAAGCTCGCTTTACTGTTTCTTTAGGCTAGTGTCTATCACCGAGCTGACAGTCGCCGTCATGGACAGTCAGTAACTCATACAATACCAGAGTTCACTTAGCCAACCAGAATCGTTCACGTTTATTTTACCCACCATTATGACAGACATGGCCTTCCTTTCCTTCCTCTCCATGTAGGGTACTGCTCCTCGATCTGATCCCCCCGCTATCTTAGATTTTGTCCAAAAGCTTCAGGGTCTGTGTCTCCTTCCCCTAACTCCATTCACCTTCATCCGATTCTGGCTTTTTAGCCAGATGACGCTCTAAGCCTGTCAGGGTGAGCTGTAGGCTCCAGACTCAAGGTTACCCCAGGGTTCCCTGACTGGCCCTAGTATTGAGAGCATGTCTTCTCCCACTTGAACCCTATTCTTCACTGGTGTCCTCTTGAGTCTTCCCTCCTGTTCTTTTTTCCGCCATCAGCCACTTCTCCCTTCCACTCCTTTAACCCTATCTTATCTAACATCTAATCTAAGATCAACGTGCAGCTAGATTTCAGCCATTGGTACAAACATATACTTATTATATTCAACAGTCAGTAAAACATGCTACTGTGCCGCCCCCGTGCCAGCAGCCGGCGCTGCTCAGGTCCGAGCCTTCTGGGGTGGTGGCTCGAGGGTCTCCGGACCTGGGGGTCTCGTGGACATGCCCAATAAATGGGGGGACATAGATGTACGAGCTAGGCCGTGTTAAGTTCATGACGCCACCCACAGTGTGTGGTGAAGTGGGACACCACCGCTGCTGTTGTAGGGCACCCGGGGAGATGTTGTGCAGCTAGATGTTAACCCCCCCGTGGGTAGGTATGGTTGCCCCGGGACTCAGTGGCTCTGGTGCAGGGTATAGCGACCGCAGGGAGTTAAAAAACAGTTAAAAAACCACACAAGTCTCTGGTAAACCAAGGTGCTGGTGGCCGATGCCGCGGCCGGTTGCATTCGGGTCCCCCACCTGGCTGGTGGTCTCTATCCTTTTCCTCTGCACTGTTTGTGTAAGGTGGACTTCCTAGTCTGAAACTCAGGAGTCCGCTCCCGGCTGGATGTGGCCTAAGGAGCCGTGCCCGCAGACGCTGGCCCGTGGGATCTATGGACCCTGGCGGTGAACTCCTATCCCTATTGGTGGGCTGTTGTCTTCTATGAGGGACTTAGGGTGGGACAGGACCTCTAGTCCTGGCCTCAATCGGTGAATTAACCAGTCTGCTTGTTTTCGGTTCTGGCTTCAGGGTCCGAGTACCCCCCTTTGTGCTGTGGTTTCGCGGTCGGTTCCCCATGTCAGTACCGGCGGGCTACAACCCTGTCCCGGTCCACCTCGGTTCTGCCGAGCCGTCTTCCCGTCTCCTGCTGACGGAGACCACCGTCTGCCTCCTAGCCAGTGGCACCAGGGCTCCTACCCTGGTACCGTTCAACTTGAACTTTCCTGCTGTAGCTACACTTAGCTCCAGCCCACACTCCTCTCCAACTTGAACTCCAAACTGAACTAACTACTGTTTTTCCCGCCCCGGGCTGTCTGGACCCCTGGCTGGGCATGTCCAACCGCCTGGTCACGCCCACTGGTGTGTCTATGTTTCCCTAAGGGGGGGGTGACTAGGGTTTCTAGGTTGGCTGTGTGTTTCCTAGTGAGGGAAGGTGTTATGCGGGGGCCTATTTGTGACTACCTGGTTTTGCCACACTACTTATACACGGTGGTGCACAGCACCCCTACTACATAGACACAATGTTTTGAAGTAATACTCTTCATTAGTGCAAAGCATGAGATGTCACTTGTATGAGAGCCTTCTGACTGGTCAGAGGAGTAACATTTATCCTTGCGGAAATTGACATGCCTGGCATGCCATTGTAAGAAAGCTTATAAGCCATGTAACGCTCCTCTGGGAAATTTAATATGCAAATTGCCTCTTCAGAGAGGAATAGGACATGAGCTCTAGTGCTATCTATTTAGAAGTAGCAATCCTAAAAGTCAATATCAACCCGTTTAATGAGCTCCGGTAGAATTTGTGACGGGTTTGCCGATGGTGTTTATTTTTTACTTGTATATATAAACTAATAAGCGTCGCCTGGAGAATGGTAAGGTCACTTCTTCTAACTGCTTCACATCTTTGGAAGCCTGAATCAGATAGAAGAAGTTGAATATATTGAATATATGCACAGCTAGTCGGTGTGACTTTGCAGTGCTTATGTTCATTCTTTTTTACGATTATTGAGTACTTTTTCAGATGAGTTTCGGAACTTAAACAGTGAAGAAAGCCATCTCATTAGGCTCCAGGACTCTGGTGTGACCGCTCACTCTGGCTAGATTTACGCCTCTGTCTTTACAAAATGACCAGAACTTATAATACTTTCCAATATTTTGTAGAGAAATCTGTCGGCACCAAGACTTAATTCTTCTGAAAGCCCAATGAGACACTCATCTGACGCAAGTAACGATCCTGCGCCCTTAGGAGACATGGTCACTGTAGGGCTGATGTTAAATGCTATTAGAAATGGACTCAAGCAGAATCATATCAGAGTTATGCTTGGACAATCAAACAGGTTAGTAAAACTATATGTGTATCTGTCTTAATAGATGTTACTGGCAACTGTGGATGTATTAAGGGCGCTTTACACGCTACAATAAATCTTACGATGTGTCGGCGGGGTCACGTCGTAAGTGACTCACATCCGGCATCGTAAGTATGATTGTAGCGTGTAAAACCTCCGTGCAATTGCGATTGAACGAAAATCCGTTCATCACATGCACGTCGTTCATTCCTCAAAGATTGAACGTGCGGTTGTTCAATGTTCCCGAGGTAGCACACATCGCAGATTGTGACACCCCGGGAACATTGAACGACAGCTTACCTCCGTCCGCGGCTCCCGCCGACAATGCGGAAGGAAGGAGGTGGGCGGGATGTTTACGTCCCGCTCATCTCCGCCCCTCCGCTTCTATTGGCCGGCTGTCGCGTGACGTCGATGTGACGCCGAACGTCCCTCCCACTCCAGGAAGTGGACGTTTGCCGCCCACATCGAGGTCGTATGGACGGGTAAGTACGTGTGACGGGGGTTAATCATTTGTGCGGCACGTTCAACAAATTGAACGTGCCACACATACGATGGGGGCGTTGCAAATCGCATACGATATCGTATGCGAAATTGCAACGTGTAAAGCAGGCTTTATTCATGTTAATCAGTCAATAAAAGGGCTATTCCCATCTCCATTATCCTAACCCAATATGTAGTAGGTGAAATAATAATAATATTAGTAAATACCTCCAATTAGAAATATAGTATAGGTCTCCTGATATAGCCATGTCTCTTACCTCATGTGCAGGGCATTGCTGGACCTTAGGTATCCATGGTTATAACCACACATATAGTGACAGTTAGTTGCACATGGTCGTAACTATGAATGCCTAAGTCACAATGTCCTGCACATGAGGTAAGTGACATGGCTATATCCGGAGAACTATTATATATATATATATATATATATTACATTTCTAATTAGAGGTATTTGCTAATATTATTATCCTGGAGGTGAAAATACCCCTTTAATTTTGTGCCTAATGTGTGATTTCATTCTCTTTCCTTCCTTATTTGTTATGTTTCTTACCAAAGATGTGGATCTTTCAAGTCAAAATTGAGCTAGCCTTTCCTTGTTGAATTCCAAAGTTGTGATCACTGGTTACTGATATAGCAAGTAATGTAGTTATAGACAAAGCCAATAATCATCAATAGGAGAGCAGAAGGGAATGGAATCTAAAATTATGGTTGAGATCAAGGTCAATGTCTAGGTCAAAAGTCAAGAACAGAGTCAAATCCATAAGAACAATAGCCAGGCAAAGAGTGGTACTTTAGTTTGCAGGGCAAGTTTGGCACATTAATTTGCTTCTAAACAGGAAACCTTAGGTTGTTAGGGAGCTGGTCCCACTATCTGTGGAACAGGATTTGCTATAGCTACTTGTCATTTGGCCATAGTTGAAACAGAACTGTATTTCTTCCGAAAACATATTTTTCCTTCTCCCTCCCTGCTGAGCTGCATCCTCTTCCTGATGAGTACTTGGGGCTCTGAGCAAATAACCAGTCTGTTATCTAGTTCTCTTCAAGAGAGAGAGGCTGCAGCTGCATCTCCCTCCTCCCCGTGTTCTTTACTGAGTTATTGTTAAACAAAAAATTTCTAATTTGAAAGAATACATTTAGGATGGGTACACTTTAAGACATGGTTACTGATTGTTATGTGATTGTAGATGTGCAGCCCCAGCAGCGGATCGAACCGCTCAGATCCGGGGGGTAGTGTCCGTTCATGGCTCGAGGGTCTCCAGACCCGGGGGCTTAGGGGCCAAACTCAAATGTAAAGGGGGTATTTACACGGGATATAGTATAGTTTGTGACGTCAACCATGGTGTTTGGTAATTTGGAGTACTGCCACTGCCGTTGGGAGCACCCGGGGTGATGGAGTGAGGCAGCTAGGTGACGTTGCCCTCCACGGGTAGAGGTAGGCCCCGGGACTCTGGATGGTGATGCGGGGACACAGTGCAGGGGTCAGTTGGGTACTCACTCAGCAATGAAGCAGACGCTGACAGCAGGGTAAACCAAGTGTCTGAATGCAGCTGCCTCTCAAGGGGAGCTCGTCTGGGTCCCATCCCCTACAGTGCTGCTGGTGGTCTGTATTCTGCCTCCTGGCACTAGGTTTTAGAGTGTCCGTTGTGGTCCGGGGGCTTGGAGCTATCCGGGCCCCGCTCCCCACTGTGGCTAAGTGGAGAAGCCTGCTCTCAGGGCTCACGCTTGGGATTTCTGTGGGCTGCTTGTTAGGAAAGCCCTATCCCCCTCCTTGCACTAGTGCCCTGATTCTGGCACTAGTGGGAACAGTCCATAAAGGCCCCGTTCTCCTCAGGTTAATTGTCGGGTTGCCTGAAGCTTCTCTCTGACCTAAGGTCTGTGTACCCTGTCGTGCCTTTGGTCCCAGACCAGTGATAGGACCATCCTCTTTGACAGGTCCCAGGCAACTAGCCTCAATCCCCTGCGACCTGGGGTCCGACTCCTCTAGGTCCAGACCACCGTCTGCGACCTAGTTTTCCTCTCCCCTGGGAGCTCCAACTCCCAGCTTCCTCAGAACTCCTCGCAGCTCGAGGGCTACTCAACAACTCCTAGGAGCTGCTACTCCCAGCTCCTCTCTCACTGGGAACTACTTCTGTTCTGCCTGTCAGCTCTGCACTTCCTCCCTCGCTGACTGACCTTGACACCTCCCACCTCCCTGTCTGACCCCTAGGTGGGCGGCCCTATTCCTGCTTAATCAGCCCACTGGGGTGCCTGACAGGTGTGGTGCAAAGTGTATCTAGGATTTGTGAATGCTGATGGAGGCAACACTGCAGGATAGAGACCCAGAACCATGAGGGGTTGAATACTACACTGAAGAGAAAGAGCGTGCAGTACCCTGTGATGACCTGAATAGTCCAGGGGAGTCACAGTAGACACCAAGCAAGCAAGTGTTCTTACAGAAGATTGGATGTAAACCACTATAATATGTTTTACTTGTTCTATTGCATTACATTTTTTATATATAAGCTCAATCAATGCATCAAGGTGTTTGTAAGGGGGGTAAGGGGTACTCCCACCCCTGCAGAAGTTCCCGGCACACTCAGGGTACATATAATGGGATGTAATTATTAAAAATGTAGTGTACTGTCTATTTGCAAATGGCCACCAGGTGGCAATGTGTTTTAGGGACAGCAGTCCTGGCACCTGGGTAGACAGTTTAGTAGTTAAGTGAGAGGAGGAGAATGGCATATAAAAAGGACAGTATGGAGGAGGGAGGACAGGAGAGTCCCCAGGAGGAGTTACTGTAAAGAAGCCCATATCTATTTACTATAATTATCGATCCTAAGGGTCACCCCTGTGATCGCGGACATGCAGGATCCTGCACATAGAGGATTGTGTAACTGCCTTCCCTGAAGTAGGTTATAGCCTGGTCGGTCGGTCAGGGAGGAGTCTGTTTTCTTCTGAATCAAAATCCCGAAGAATTTTCCTACGAGACCAAAGGTAAGCTGTGCCCTCAGGAGTAGGGTATGTCTTGGTCTTGGACTAAGCACGAAAGGAGGAGTGCTGTCATATGTAGCCCTTCCAACGCGCAAGTAATCCCTGTGGGTGGGACGGATAGGCTTAAAAGACTATTTGAATTGGTCCATGCTAGCGTGACGTCAGACAGGAGAATGAGGGGCCTAGTAGCGTTTATTGGAACCTGGGTGCCATGAGATTGATCGGCCGTTAAATTAAATGCTGAAAAGGAGTTTGGAGGGCACCCGGTCAGGACCAGAGACGGTGCCCGTGTAATGCGACTAGAAGATGTACATGTGTTAAAGAACAGTAAAGCTCATTTGTTTAAAAGAAGAAAATATGTGTCTGATTTATTGTCTCTGAGAAGGAATGGACGGTTTGGAAGTCATCCTGTGGGTGGAGCGGCGATTAGGAGGCAAGGGGTTACCGGACAGCAGTGCTGCGGCCCGGTTTCCCCTGATTACACGACTACTACTGCCTGTCCTGTGCCCCCCACATGTTTACTTTGGAATTCGAAGAACACCTTGAAATGTTAAAACTTTTTGGCGCCAGTTGAAGTTGCACAAAAGATTGGCAACTTTTGATGTTTTTACATCAGTCCCATCAGCTTTGTGTAAGTGGGCAAAGCTTGGGTGAAACAAGACGTGACGAAGCCCACCTGACCAATTCTTCAAAATTTACACCACTTAAGAAATATAGTCTAGCCCCTGAATGGACTGCAGGTGTAAGACACCTAATTCATTATGTGCCGCTCATCTTAGAGAATTAGACCCATCCTACTCCAGAGGTCTCTTTATTAAGATCGCCATGCAGAAGGCCAGTCTTAACAAAATCGGGTCCATAGCATTTTATATGGCATAATATACAATAAGCAAAACGTTAGATGTACAAATAAGATAGCAGTTACGTGAATAATGAAGTATGTCAGATATTCTCTATTTACAGAAAAGTATGATCCCTCCAAGCAATACATCTGCAGAGGGTACAGTGTGATTTTATAATTGACGCATCAGTTATCAGATATCAGGATGACATGTTGCAGTTTAGCTTAGAAACTGCTTATCTGGGCGAAGAAATCGGTAATTAAATAAAATAAATAAGTTGGCATAATGCAGCGTTCTCCAGAGCTGCACGATTGACAGCATGGACAGACATTTAAAATGACTGGCACAGATAAGAAGATCAATCATCTCAATTCTCAACAGAATCATTTGTCTTTCTCTGTAAAAATGATGAATCAGAAATATTGATCGATGTGACTTTGACGATGCATGCATTACCTTGTAGAGCTCCTTGAACCCTATTCACCATCCTCTCTTGCCTATTATCCATGTCCTTTACACCAATCTGATGTAAATGGCGCTACGTTTTTTGTGCCATTTCCATTTTATGTGCTCCTTTTGGTATCTATCCTCTCTGTATTATAGCAGTTTTTTTTATCAATATTTAGCTTTCATTAATTCTTTCAGTGGTTCCCTGCTGCTGCTCGTGATAGCTACAAAATCCTTTTTTAAAATTGCAGCCGGTGTCATAGATGTGTCATGGGGGTATCACGGCTCATTGAGAATCCAGTGGCAGTAAGTGCTAGAAGATCACAGAGCTTCCCGACATGTGTTATCTGATAGTTCTCGGTTTCTGAAACCAGTAGACTCTAGGACCCTGGGTCAGTCCTTCATAGCAGTGGCTATCCTCTGACTTAGGCCAGAGTCACACTTGCGAGTGCCTCACGTGTAACTCGCGCGAGTCTCTCATTGAATCACCCAGCATGGACTCACACTCTCCGGACAGGAGTGTCTCAGTTGCATAGACATACATGCAACCGACCCGCTCCTGTCAGGAGAGAGTGAGTCCATGCCGGGTGATTCAATGAGAGACTCGCGCGAGCTACACGCAAGGCACTCGCAAGTGTGACTCTGGCCTTACTGCTATTAACCTCACCCTGGGGTGGTTTGGGTGCGGTTTATAATTTGTTCTTTGCTGAAGTCGTCTTCTGGTGCTTCAGAGACTTCTGTGGTTGCTGATGCTCAGATACGTGTTTGTCTGTTGCTATCTACGAGGTCTCTGGTGATTTCAATGGTGTTTCCCCTGTATTGTTCTCATGTGTCTTCCTTCAGTGTTAGTGGTGTTGATTTAGCGCTCATTCCCTCCATCCTCACTTAGGGCCCATTTGCCAGGGTAAGACAGAGCCCCAGGTATTCCAGCTCGGTGAGAGGTGCGGAGCCTGTATAGGGTCAGTGAGGGCGAGCTGCAGGGTCTTGTCAGGGTTCACCACTTCCCCCTTTTCCTATCTATATGGCATATGGCATTCCTTCCCCCTTCCTGTGTGTTGTCCTATACTGGTGGTATAGCCTCTCTCCCCTCCCGTGACACCAGGGAATAGGGGTTTTCTGAAATCAGAATACACCTTTAAAAGGAAGTGGTAATGTAAAAAATTGCTGTTAATCTGCAGGTTATTAGCGTTCTGAAGCTGCTCAGTGCTGGCACTTAGATTCCCGCTGCCGGGTGTAAATGAGCGGTTTTCTTCCTAGTAGCCCCAAGCTTTCTGTCATGGGTGGTGCCACACGCCTTCAGTAACTGCTCTGTAAACTGACTGTAAATCAAAGTGTTTGTTTACATGACAGGTTCCTTTTGAGGTCTGCCAAAGTTTGAACATGTATCCCCAGCTCATAGATCTACAAATACAAGGCATTGGACTAAAGGGGGCTTTACATGCTACGATATCATTGCCGATATCACTAGCGAGTGTACCCGCCCCCATTGTTTGTGCGACACGGGCATATTGCTGCCCGTTGCGCACTAAATCGCGCACCCCGTCACACGGACTTACCTGCCCTGCGACGTCGCTCTGTCCGGCGATCCGCCTTTATTCTAAGGGGCAGGTTGTGCGGCGTCACAGCAACGTCACATGGCAGGTGTCCAATAGAAGCGGAGGAGCAGAGATGAGCGGGACGTAAACATCCCGCCCACCTCCTCCTTCCGCATTGCCGGTGGAGGCAGGTAAGGAGATGTTCCTCGCTCCTGCGGTGTCACACACAGCGATGTGTGCTGCTGCAGGAACGAGGAACAACATCGCTAATGAGCATTAAACTATTTTTGGTTTTAGGACAACCTCTCCGCGGCAAACGATTTTAGCCGCTTTTGCGATCGTTTTAGGTTGCACAAAAGTGTCAGACGCTGCGATATCGTTAATGACGCCTGATGTGCGTCACTAGCGGCGTGACCCTGACGATAAAACATTAACGATATTGTAGCGTGTAAAGCCCCCTTAAGGCCGGCTTCTCACATCTGCATTTTGACCACAACTGGTGGATTGACCGCAAGGCTCCTGACCTGAACTTAGGGGTACTTTGCACGCTGCGACATCGCAAGCCGATGCTGCGATGCCGAGCGTGATAGTCCCCGCCCAGTCGCAGCTGTGATATCCTTGTGATAGCTGCCGTAGCGAACATTATCTCTACGGCAGCTTCACATGCACTCACCTGTCCTGGGACGTCGCTCTGGCCGGCGACCCGCCTCCTTATTAAGGGGGCGGGTCGTACAGCGTCACTACGACGTCACACGGCAGGCGGCCAATAGGAGCGGAGGGGCGGAGATGAGCGGGATGTAAACATCGCGCCCACCTTCTCCCTTCCGCATATCCTACGGGAGCCACGGTGACGCCGGTAGGAGATGTTCCTTGCTCCTGCAGCTTCACACACAGCGATGTGTGCTGCTGCTGGAGAGAGGCACAACATCGGACCATCGCGTCAGCATAATTATGGATTACGCCGACGCTACACCGATGATACGATTACGACACTTTTGCGCTCGTTAATCATATCATCTAGGCTTTACACACTACGATATCGCCTGCGATGCCGGATGTGCGTCACTTTCAATTTGACCCCACCGACATCGCACCTGCGATGTCGTAGTGTGCAAAGTACCCCTAAGAGTCTCATAGGTATATATGATGCTGTTAGTTTGGTTTCTGGTCTGGAAATTGAGAAATATGAGCTGAAGAACAGGTTCAAAATCAGAATCAAAATTAATGTTGGGTCACATAGAAGGAAAAATAGGGTCATATCCAGAATTAAAATCCAAACTCTTTTATTTAATCATATCAAAAATTGATATTTCACAAGCATTGAGAGATCTAACGCGTTTCGAGTGCATTACATGCTCTTAATCTTATGACTAATATATAATTAAATGCAAGTAATGCACTCGAAACGCGTCAGTTCTCTGAATGCCTGCAGCATATGAGTTTTTATATGATTAAATAAGAGTTTGGATTTTAGTCCTGGTATGCCCATTTTTACCTTCCTTGTTTTTTTCAAATACACCTATGAGCCAGACAGGTGGGGTATTGGAACGAAAGTGAGCAGAATTGGATTTGTTGTACTGCAGTCACGGTATGCTGTTTTTTCACATTTATGTTGGGTCCTTTGCACCCCAGTCTGACACTAACCATGGTATTTTTTGCATGCAGTTCTACCGTAATGAGTTGCAGATAAAGTTTTGTTTACGGAATGTTACAGTTTGAAAGAATTCGGAATGTAACCGCTGCTTTATGTGACACGGGATAATTAGATTTTGTAGCCATAATGCAGCAATGATGAGAACAAAACCAGCATAAGGGCACAAATCAAAACAAAGATTGAGATTACAACATAATATATGCTGAAATGTCAAATGGAATAAATAATATAATGATAAATGCCAGATCTTCTCTGTCTTTACCTCCAAGCAATACATCTGCAGAGAGGGTACAGTGTGATTTTATAGTGGAGCCTTTAGTTCGTCTTCAGATATCAGGATGACATGTAGTAGCTCAGCGTGGAGACTACTTATCTTGCTTAAGAATCATATACTTAATCAAGAGAAATAATCCCATTATAGTTGGCATAATGCAGCGTTCTCCAGAGCGGCACGATTGCCAGCATAGGGAGACATTATAATGACTGGCACAGATAAGAAGATCAATTATCAACTCTGCTCTCAGCAGAATCTTTTGTCTTTCTGAATAAAAGTTATTCATCAGAAATATTGATTTATGTGACTGACGATGTATGCATTACCTTTATGTCTTTTATAACTCCTTGAATCCTCTAAACACTTCTCACTTGTTCAGACTTGGACTGGCCCACAGGGTAAACGGTGAATTCCCTGGTGGGCCCCCCCATCCCACAATGTGAGCATTGAGATTCATTGTGCACAGAGAAAGGCAGCATCTCATCATTCATATAACAGAACTACTCAGTTACTTAGTATATAGAATCATAGGGAACTTTGTTAATGACGATCAGGATAGAGAGAGAGACCCTTATTCCAGCCATGTGTCATTTACTGGGCTGCTTTTTGTAGTTTTGATTAACTTACTGTTTTAGCAGCATGACATTTTCACTAAAGGACCAGAAAACCTGCTGTCATGTAGTCCTCCACATTCATGAGCTGTGTATAACTCAACACCCACCACTGATTGGCAGCTTTCTGTGTACACTGTGCTTTCACAGTAAGCTACTAATCAGTAGTGTGGGCGGGGTTATAAAGGGCTCAGCATTCAGAGAACTGGTAGCTTTGCAATAGATAAAACACTGTTTGTTTCTCAACTGCAAAGACCAGCCCAGTAAGTGACACATCACTGGAATCTCTTATGGGATAGAAAAAAAACCCGATAACATTCCCTTTAATACTGACATTTAAGACAAATCACTTACAACTAGAATATATTTCTAATGGGATCATTCAGAAATAACGTATTCATGCCATGACTGTGACCAGTGTCGGACTGGCTACCGGAGGAATCTTCAGTAATACCAGGCCTGGATTCAGTTACCTGCATTGCACTCTGGAGCTCTCACCTGAGCTCAAGAGTGCAGCATAGACTGAGCCGCGAGCGCCGTGTGATTGATTCCCCGGCGATTGCAGCCTAGACTGAGCCGCAAGCGCCAAGTGATTGATTCCCCGGCGATTGCGGCTAAGTACATGAAAGCTGCAGACAGGCCGGGCTGATCTCCGGTGCTCTCACCTGAACTCCGGAGATCAGCCCGACCTGTCCGCAGCTGTCATGAACTGAACCGCAACCGCCAGAGAATCAATCACTCGGCGCTCGTGGCTCAATCTTGGCTGCACTCTGAGATCAGCCCAGGCTGCAGCTGAGAGCTCCGGAGTGCAATGCAGGTAACTGAATCCAGGCCTGGCATTACTGGAGATTCCTCCGATAGCCAGTCCGACGCTGACTGTGACACTGCCTTATTTGATTTTGGGGCGATCTGAGATCAGAAGGTCACAGAGCATTGAGGATCGCAGACCTGCTTTACTGCCTGCTCGCCATTTACCCGGAATTAGAGCATATTTAATTCCATCCAATACTGAAGGGGTTAAAGATTAATTTCTCACTGGCCCTCACTAGCCAGGGAGAGTTTAGGGTTAGCAAGGGTCTAGGCACGTGATTGGCGCATGGTGAAGGACCCATCTAGAGAGGTTAGGGAGTGCCTCAGGTGAGTGCTAGGAGGTGAAACCGCTCCCCCATCCCTAGCACAAGAGCCTACTGCTATTTCGCTTTGTGGCAGCTCTGGGTTAGCGCAAAGAGCGAGTTCTCGCGAGATCACATTCTGTTGTTCTGCTGTCAAGCAGTGGTGGTCGGTCTCCAAGTCAAAAAGATGTAAACACAAAAAAGTGTTAATATCATAAGAACAGCTGAAAATGTTAATAAGCGGTAAATTGGTAAATTACAAAATTACTTGTATTTACAAACCCTATCTGATCATACTTCATTACGAAAATGGGAGTAACGCTTTAATATATCTTCCACCATCTGGTTAGATATAATTTTCAATATTAAAAAAAGAAGGCTGAATTTAGGTTTATATTTCCCGTCAAGCATCTTGATATACCTGAGCAGACGGTATCATTTGTGCCAACTTTCTGCCACATAAATGCAGAACTCTTCTCTACAAATGTTCCCTGAAGAGTTTTAATGTGTTAGTTCTACTTCAGGAGACAAATCTCAATTTATTAAATATAACAGCTACAAAATAAAGAAATCATATTTCTAAAATATGCAAGGTCATTTCTATAAATGTTAATGTTTCCTGGTGTTGGCAGACTGAAGGCATTTAAAGGGGTATTGTTAGAGATGCGAGAATATGTTCAATGTGAACTGAAATTGCCTTAAATTTTACAAAAAATTAATTCTCCTGAATCCGATTCTTATGAGATTTACTTTGTTCCACCATTTTCTTGAATAGTAGAGGACTAGAAAAATATACTTGCTACTCACTTGTCCCACCACCACTGCCCTCTTTCTGGTCCTCTGCATGTCTTGACCTCCACATGTCCTTATCATCTGTTGCGATACTTGCCAATCGAGGTCCAGTCCCTGCCTTGAGCAGGAGTGAGGAACCTCTTTCCTGCCAGGGGCCATTTGAATATTTATACAGTCATTTTCGGGATGTACAAAATTATCAACTTGAAATTTATTTTACTATTTTTGGTTAAACATTTAATCAATTCACCCCTAATGTGACCTCTGGAGCTGCTTCTCTTTGGTGCGAGGTATGATGTTAGGTGATATTGATGATGTTGCTACTATCCTGTTTTTCAAGATTTGGGTTGGTCTGGAGTGCAGTCATCTCTTTGCACTGAATTTTGAAGAGAACTTGCAGCAGAAAGTTCTGGAGACAGATGTAGACTAGACTGCATATCTCCTTACAGTAGGAAATTAATCACAGGTTATGTGACATTTATAGAACTCAATCAGTGCTAGTTCTGAATATCCTTTTCTCAGGAGACATCAAAAATTTTCTATTCACATCACACAAGAGACGCTGGGACTGGAGCATATTCATCACAGGAGATGCTGGGACTGGAGCATATTCATCACAGGAGATGCTGGGACTGTAGAATATTCATCACAGGAGATGCCTGGACCGGAGCATATTCATCACAGGAGATGCTGGGTCTAGAGCATATTCATTACAGGAGATGCTGGGTCTGGAGAACATTCAAAGGAGATGCTGGGATTGGAGAATATTCATCACAGGAGATGCCTGGACCGGAGCATATTCATCACACGAGACACTGGGTTTGGAGAATATTCATCACAGGAGATGCTGGGACTGGAGCATATTCATCACAGGAGATGCTGGAACTGGAGCATATTCATCACAAGAGATGCTGAGACTGGAGCATATACATCACAAGAGATGCTGAGACTGGAGCATATTCATCACAGAAGATGCTGGGACTGGAGCATATTCATCACAGGAGATGCTGGAACTGGAGCATATTCATCACAAGAGATGCTGAGACTGGAGCATATACATCACAAGAGATGCTGAGACTGGAGCATATTCATCACAGAAGATGCTGGGACTGGAGCATATTCATCACAGGAGATGCTGGGACTGGAGCATATTCATCACAAGAGATGCTGAGACTGGAGCATATACATCACAAGAGATGCTGAGACTGGAGCATATACATCACAAGAGATGCTGGGAGTGGAGCATATTCATCACAGAGATGCTGGGACTGGCGCATATACATCACAAGAGATGCTGGGACTGGGGCATAGTCATCACAAGAGATGCTGGGACTGGAGCATATACATCACAAGAGATGCTGGGACTGGAGCATATACATCACAGGAGATGCTGGCATACATATATCACAGGAGGGGCTGAGGGCATATACATCACAGGAGATGCTGGGGTCATATACATCACAGGAGCGGCTGGCATACATATGCCACAAGAGGAGCTGAGGGCATATACATCACGGGAGAAGTCTTCAGGTTACATTACAGAAACCTGCTGACAGAGTCCCTTACAGTTTTCTCAAATGAGGTACTAGCAAAGTGGATCACTTGGGTCAATTTAAGGATAAAGGAACTTATCCTCAAGCAGCTTTTGGGCAACAAGTGAGAAAAATATCTAGGATCCATAATAGGACAAGCTGTAAATGTCCAAAATTTAGACAATAAAACCCACCCTGCATAATAAGGAATTTAAGGGGTGGCTGCACATGAGAAGCACAGGAGCTCCTATACATATGGATGATAGTGGGTAATTGGGTCCTGCTCTATTGAAAATGTATGCCACATCCTGTTTATATGCCATAAATGTCCCTGATACTACATCCTCTTTAAAAACAGGCTTTATCCATAGAACGTTTAATTATTCCAATACATCTAAAATAAAATATAAAGCAGCTTTCTAAACATAAATTATAAGTCAATTCATAAATCTAATACAACAAGGTCCTGTTTGTTGAAAAACAAGGAGGTTGTTATGGGTTGTCTAATGAAGCAAGTTACCACTTATTCACTGTCTAACTGATAAGTTGTTGATCGGTGGGGTTTGGACCGCTGAGGCCACACTGATTGGCAGAATGGGGAACATTTTGTCTTTGGCAGTGCGCATGCTCGAGCGGTGCACCATTTATTCACTTTATTGCTGCCGAGTGCTTAATGTAACCTGCTAATTCATTTTCTATTTTGGATAAAAGTTACCCATTGGGGGATAAAAGAAATCCCATTCTGACAATTGGTGCAGGTTCCAGTTGTCGCACATGCACTGATCAGCAAGTTATCTCCTATTTGGTGGACTGATGATAACTTGTATTCACTGGGCAACCTCTGTAGAGGAGAAAGGGATAGGAACTATTGCCCTAGTTTTTATGGGTAGCAGTCCTGAAAGTCAATATTAATCTTTAAACAAGCCTGCCTCATGACTCAGGATAAGAAGCCAAACCACATACTCCATTTGCAGACACATGTTTCAAGGTGTTTGCCCCTCATCAGCACAAAGAAGAAGGTCTGATTTAGCTAGGCTTGTTAAATGCTACTCTGATAGGAAACAATAGAGTTCCTATCCCTTCCTCTTTGAATAGACTATTTGCATATTTAAATCCTCAGAGTAGCATTACAAGGCCTACAAGTCTCCTTACAGCAGCTTGACATATTTTACAAGTAGAAACATTTCCCCATAGACCCAATGTCAAAAACCTCTCACCTGGCCAAATCAGACCTACTGCTTGCACTGATGAAATGCAAGCACCCAGTAACACGTGCCTGCATATGGAGTGTATAGCTTATACAACAAGACTCGTGAAAGGGTTACTATTGACTAAGGCGGGCTTTGCACACTACGACATCGCAGGTGCGATGTCGGTGGGGTCAAATCGAAAGTGACGCACATCCGGCGTCACTTGCGATGTCGTAGTGTGTAAATCCTAGATGATACGATGAACGAGCGCAAAATCGTCGTCATCGTATCATCGCTGCAGCCTCCGACATTTCCATAATGCCGGGGGAGCGACAGGTACGATGTAGTTCCTCGCTCCTGCGGCAGCACACATCGCTGTGTGTGAAGCCGCAGGAGCGAGGAACTTCACCTTACCTGCCTCCCGGCTGCAATGAGAAGGACGGAGGTGGGCGGGATGTTTACATCCTGCTCATCTCCGCCCCTCCACTTCAATTGGCCGCCTGCCGTGTGACGTCACTGTGACGCCGCACGACCCGCCCCCTAAGGAAGGAGGCGGGTCGCCGGCCAGAGGGACGTCGCACGGCAGGTATGTGCGTGTAAAGCTGCCGTAGCGATAATAATCGCTACGGCAGCTTTCACTATATATCGCACGTGCGACGGGGGCGGGACTATCGCTGCAGCATCGGTAACACATTGTTACCGATGTCGCAGCGTGCAAAGCCTGCCTAAGGCTTGCCATCCAAATAGGTGGCACTAAAGTTCAAGTTATCTTCCTCTCTGAAGAGGCTATTTACATATCTATATTCCGAGAGGAGCATTGCAGGGTTTGTAACCACTGTCTTGGCATTCTCTTACAAGGAGAAATGTTCTTTCTTAAGGGTGCTTTACACACAACAATATCGCTAACGAGATATCGTTGGGGTCACGGTATTCATGACGCACATCCGGCGCCGTTAGCGATATCGCTGTGTGTGACTAAAAGGAGCGACGATTAGCGATCGCAAAAACGTCAAAAATCGTTGATCGGAGACACTTCGCACATTTTCATAATATCGTTGGTGGTGCATGCCGCTGGTTGTTCGTCATTCCTGCGGCATCACACATCGCTATGTGTGACACCGCAGGAACGACGAACATCTCCTTACCTACGTCCACCGGCAATGAGGAAGAAAGTAGGTGGGCGGCATGTTACGGCCGCTCATCTCCGCCCCTCCTCTGCTATTGGGCGGCCGCTTAGTGACGCCGCTGTGACGCCGAACAAACCGCCCCCTTAAAGGAGAGATTGTTCGGTGTCTACAGCGACATCGCTAAGTAGGTATGTGCGTGTGATGCTGCCGTAGCGATATTATTCGCTATGGCAGCGATCACCCCCATGACGAAACAGCGACATGGGCGGGTGCTATCGCGCTCGACATCGCTAGCAATGTTGCAGCGTTTAAAGTACCCTTTAGTTTCCTGGACTACCTTTTTAAGTGAAATTAAGTGTAAAATTACAAAATAAATTTCTGTTTTAGGTCACAAAATTGAGTAATGAGTTATTCGCTATTATCTCACTAATAATTATACTATTGTGTTATATTTCATAGAAATGGAGAAAATCAAAAAATGGAGAAAACTAGTAGGCCAAGCATCATTTTCATTCCATTAAAATTGGGTTCCATAGTTCGTAGAAAATAGCAATTTAGTTTTTACATTGGCGAAGTTCCACATCTCACTTTTTAGAAATCTGTATGGTGGTGACCACAGACATATTCGTAAACCATATAATTTTAGGCAGTTTCAAGAAGAGCATTGTTAAAAAAATTAAGCCATTTAAGCTGTTGAGCCAAAGCCATAGATGGACCTGGAATGAAAACCTACCTTTGTATTTCCCATTTGCTTGAATCCATTTTGATGTGGTTTTAACTTTTTTCATGTTTTATGATTTAGAAATGAACCAGTTGTTGTATGGTGTGTTGTATTTCTTACTACAGACTAATCTGATAATGATGGTTAAACCTATGGATAGTTTATCTGCCTTTTGGAATTAGAAATCATTTAAGGATTTTTTTTCCAAGTAGTAATTCAGTCAGTGATGGGGATGGCTTGATTACTACAAAGCCAGCTTTGGACAAAACCTCTCAATCGTTGGCTTTTGGAAATCGTCTATGTGCACACGTCTTTTTCAAGAGGATTCTTGAAGGAACCTACAATGGGGAATATAAGTATTTGATAAAAAAGGATAAAGTGGTGGCGAATCCCATAATTAAAATCTTCATCTTTATTCAGCAAATTTTTAAAACATCATGATGGTTGAATTATAGTCTCAACATGTTTCAGGCAAGTATCTCAGTTTTAAAAATTTGCTGAATAAAGATGAAGATTTTAATTATGGGACTCGCCACTTTATCCTTTTTCATGAGAAGCTTCGGAGTCTAAGCTGTGGCTGGAAATCCAGACAAACGAAGCGGTCTACATCATTCAAATAAGACACGGTGAGGCACGGTTATATATATAATTTCTGATAAGTAGAGATGTCATTTTTATTTTAGGTAACTTCAACTGTGATAGACAGAATTGTGTTACTAATGGTAATCTTTGAGACTGTGGTCTCAGCTCTCTTCAGGTCATTGACCAGATCCTACTGTGTAGTTCTGGGCTGATTCCTGACCTTTCTCAGAATCAGCCTTACCCCACAAGGCATGATTTTGCATGGAGCCCCAAACGAGTAAGATTGACAGTCATCTTGTGTTTCTTCCATATTTAATAATACACTGCCAATTTTGCACGTTTTCCCACCTAAAAAGAATGGAGAGGTCTATAATTTTTATCATAGGTACACTTCAACTATGACAGGCAGAACCCAAAAAATCTAGAAAAATCACATTGTATGATTTTTAGATAATTAATTTGTTTTTTATTGCATGAAATAAGTATTTGATCACTTACCAACAAGCAAGAATTCTGCTATGCTTTATTTAAGAAACCCTCCTACTCTGCACTCATTACCTCTTTTAATTGCACCTGTTTGAACTTGTTACCTGTATAAAAACACCTGTCCACACACAATTACACTCCAGTCTCTCCACAATGGCCAAGACCAAAGAGCTGTCTAAGGACACCAGGGACAAAATTGTAGATCTGCACAAGCTGAAATGAGCTACAGAAATATAGGCAAGCAGCTTGGCAAGAAGGCAACAACTGTTGGCACAATTATTAGAAATGGAAGAAACACAAGATGACTGTCAATCTTACTCGTTTGGGGCTCCATGCAAGATCATGCCTTGTGGGGTAAGGCTGATTCTGAGAAAGGTCAGGAATCAGCCCAGAACTACACAGGAGGATCTGGTCAATGACCTGAAGAACATTGATCAATGCGATTGCTAAATATCTCCTTTTTCCTAATATTCATGGCAGGTATGCATTTCATTATTCACACTTTCAAGTTAGCAAGTGGCATTTTTCATTGTATGCTTCAATATTTTTCGGTATGCTTATAGCATTATACTATTATCTAACTTTGATGTGCAGCCTTATCCTTATGTACTATGTATTTTTTTGGCTTGTACTCATAATATATATTAGTGCTCACTTCAGTTATCCTATTTAGTATAATGACCTGAAGAAAGCTGAGACCACAGTCTCAAAGATTACCATTAATAACACAAGTCTGTCTATCACAGTTGAAGTTACCTAAAATAAAAATGACTTCTCTCCATTCTTTGTACATGGGAAAACTTGCAAAACAGCCAGTATATCAAATACTTATTTTCCCCAGTGTACCTGAAAGAGTACTGCTAAGCGGTTGCAAAAAGTGAACATGTTTATTTTTTAAACTTTTGATGGCTCATTACAGTTAAGCAGAAAGGCAATCAGTGGTCGACATTTTCCGGGATCAGCGCAAAAGGAAAATTTTCTAAAAAAAAAATCTGCATTCGGATTTTTGTAACATTCATGTAAAATTCAAGTCCACTTGAAATTTTTCACCTACTTGGAAGTTATACTACAGAATTAAAAGTAAAAAAAAATCCCTGCAATTTATGTAGACAGAGAAAGAAAATACAAACTCATTTGAGCATTACATCTCGTTAGGTGTCGATAATCCCCACTTGTCCTATTCCACTTGCATATAATCATGCGTTTATGCTAAGTTTATATTTTGACATTTTACTTCTATATTTGATCACCCTTTTTTACTAATGTTTTCTTCCCCAGATTCATGGAAGCATAGCCAATGAAGAGATGAAAAAAGAAGACTTTCCTTTGATCCACACCAGACAAGTTTCCAAATAAATAAATTTTTAATTATGATACATTAATTATTACAGTAAAAATTTGCATTTTTCCCTTCAAAACATAAGCACCAGTCTTGATATAACATAAGGTATAAATCATATGTGAAATATATAGCAAAATACCATGTGCAAACAGTATTTTAGCACAAAACATAAATAAGTTCCTCTTTTTTTCTTTTGTACATACTGAATTATTACTAAATGGGAGATAGGTCATGCTAAATTAGCTTGAACAAGTTTATTTTTTGTTTAAAGGTGATTGTTAGAAAGTCCCAAACTGAAGATGTGACCTAAGGTAGGGTACTGTACATGATTGATTAGAAAGCTCTAAGGACCAAGATTTGTGGGATTCTGACATACTGACTAGCTCACATTTCTACCACACCTTCAATGGTTTTCTGAAAAAGTAAGGAAAACAAGTTATAATTACAAAAACAACCTTCAGATGCGAACAATATTGTTGAGACTGTAAAAATCATTAAATAGACCAGATACTGTAGCTTGTACTTCCTGCTCTTTTCAAATATGTCTCGGTTGAGATGAGTGAACTGTGAAGAGGGAGGAGGTCCAGTGCAGAGAGTAGGCATCTACTTCAACATCATGTGACTTCGGCAAAGGCGGTGAGGTGGTTCTAAAGAGAAAGATAAAAAACAAAAGTCAGAAAGAAGTTCCTAAGTGACCCACTGCTTAAAATCTGAACATCCCACTTCCAGCTCCAAGACTTCTCCCGAGCTTCACCAATCATCTGGAATGCTCTACCCCAAAAAACTAGGATAAACCACAACTTCAGACGTTCCCTAAAAACATATATTTTTACGGTGGCCTACCACCCTCCCTAATCGAAGTCAATTCTTATAGAGCCTCTCCACTATTTCTCAGAACATAACTCTACGTCAAACACCACTGCACTCAAAAGCATCACAAAGATTGGCTGGTGACTGGCTTATATAGCCTTTATCTATCCCCCATTTCTTTGAGATGGCTGGGCCATCCTTGTAAATATACACATGTACCTTGTCACCACCACCTCACCACCTTGTAGATTGTAAGCTCTTATGAGCAGGTTTGTCATTATTGTATTTTCTTTAACTGTTTCTTATTTTTGTTTGTATATGAATCTCTGAAATTGTAACCGCTGCGGAATATGTTGGCACTATAGAAATAAACATTATTAGTATTATTATTATTATTATCCTAATAATAATGACAGCCATCTGAAAAAAATAAAAATTAAAAATATCACTTTACAATTTATTTTTTTACCCAGTAAATCAACAAATCCTTTGTCATGATGCTCACAGGCAGGGATGTGATGCTAGACACTTAGTGTGCAGGATGGAGTTGCAACTAGGTGGTGCTGTGAGCACACCTGTGCTGCAAGAGCAGCGGGGAAGTCAGACAAGCCGAGGTCGGTACCGGGAAGACGCAACTATACACAGGGAGCAGACAAGAACGGAGTCAGTTTACAGGCCGTGGGGTCAGGTAACAAGGAGAGAACATAAAGGATACAAGGGGTCAGACAAGACCATAGTCAGGAGGGAGCAGGAGGTCAGGAGCCAGACAGAGTCAGGGGAACAGGTAGAGGAAAGTCAGTGGTCAGTCCGGGGTTGAACACCAAGATCAATCTATCACACTAACCAGGAGCCAGGCACTTACTGTAGCAAATCAGAAAATGTGACTGGCATCATTCTGGCCAACGCCAATCCCTAGAATATGGAGCAGGCGCGCAGACCCCTCCCACCAACCAGAGAGTGACCCGGAGACCGGAAACAGCCTTTCCGACACCAAAAAGGAAGCAGAAATGCTGGTAGGGGGTTTCCTATGGCGCACAGACAGACACTGGGACCACAAGAGGATGCAACAGAAAACTGCAATGCAAGAACCGTACCGCAGGTTAGGACTATGACAGTCTTAAGGCCCCGTCACACTAAGCAACATCGCTAGCAACATCGCTGGTAACGAACAACTTTTGTGACGTTGCTAGCGATGTTGCTGTGTGTGACATCCAGCAACAACCTGGCCCCTGCTGTGAGGTCGTTGGTTGTTGCTGAATGTCCTGGGCCATTTTTTAGTTGTTGCTGTCCTGCTGTGAAGCACAGATCGCTGTGTGTGACAGCGAGACAGCAACAACTAATGTGCAGGCAGCAGGAGCCGGCTTCTGCGGAGGCTGGTAACCAATGTAAATATCGGGTAACCAAGAAGCCCTGTCCTTGGTTACCCGATATTTACCTTTGATACCAGCCTCCTCCGCTCTCACTGCCTGTGCTGCCGGCTCCTGCTGTGTGCACATGTAGCTGCAGCACACATCAGGCAATTAACCCGATGTGTGCTGTAACTAGGAGAGCAAGGAGCCAGCACTAAGCAGTGTGCGCTGCTCCCTGCTCTGTGCACATTTAGCTGCAGCACACATCGGGTTAATTAACCTGATGTGTGCTGTAACTAGGAGAGCAAGGAGCCAGCGCTAAGCATTGTGCGCTGCTCCCTGCTCTGTGCACATTTAGCTGCAGCACACATCGGGTTAATTAACCTGATGTGTGCTGTAACTAGGAGACTGGGGGCTGGTCACTGGTTGCTGGTGAGCTCACCAGCAACTCGTGTAGCCACGCTCCAGCGATCCCTGCCAGGTCAGGTTGCTGGTGGGATCGCTGGAGCGTCGCAGTGTGACAGCTCACCAGCAACCTCCTAGCAACTTACCAGCGATCCCTATCGTTGTTGGGATCGCTGGTAAGTTGCTTAGTGTGACTGGACCTTTAAAGGAAGACTGTGATAGCAGGATCTACAGTATAATGTTTATCTCTTAACTCTATTTTGATTGTGAGTCCCTATATTTCTTCTCCCAGTGCAATGGATTTCTTTGTTTATTTTAGATAAGGGACACACATGCACCTCTTTGTTTAAATCGAAATGAAGAGAAGCTCAGAAATTGGGTGCAAAGGATACTAGCATTTAACCAATAAAATATATATATATATATATATATATATATATATATATATATATATATATAACAATTATATATATATATATATATATATATATATATATATATATATATTTATATTTATATATATATATATAACAAGCATTGCAAACATGGCTAAGAGAGAAAGTCATGCCAGATACCCAATTACAGAGAGCTGTCCATCATTATTGTTAAAAAGGATTTGCTTGGCTGAATGCCCAACATGCAGCTTTGGAGGGATTGGGGGAAGGTATTGCTCTTGTTTAAGAACCCAGTTGATTATTGAGTGCTATTGGCAATGCTCCATGGGAAAATGATATATATTAGCTCCCATGGAGTTTCAAATGGAACATTGCCAATAAGACTCCATCAAATGCTAATGAGCGCAGGGACTAGTCGCAAGGATGTTACTTCCCTTGGCTAGTCGGCCCCCTTAGCATGCAAGTACGTCCCTGTTGGGCGTGCTAACATGCTAATAGATGCGTAGCATCAGAGGCATGGCCGTGCTCTGCTGCCACCACTGGTTTTCAGCTGCTTGTGGTTCTGGCTGCATATTGCATCTGACCGGTTCCCTTTAATAAAAATTGTGGAACGTTCAGATGCTTTAATTTACTAGGAAGTCTGGATCTGAAACATGCTACACTAAGGGGCACTTTGCACACAACGACATCGCAAGCCGATGCTTGCGATGCCGAGCACGATAGTCCCCGCCCCCCGTCGCAGCAGCGATATCTTGTGATAGCAGCCGTAGCGAACATTATCGCTACGGCAGCTTCACATGGACTCACCTGTCCTGCAACGTCGCTCTGGCCGCCGATCCGCCTCCTTCCTAAGGGGGCGGGTCGTGCGGCGTCACAGCGACGTCACACGGCAGCCTTCCAATAGAAGCGGAGGGGCGGAGATGAGCAGGATGTAAACATCCCGCCCACCTCCGTCCTTCCGCATTGCAGCCGGGACACAGGTAGGAAATGTGCCTCGCTCCTGCGGCTTCATACACAGCGATGTGTGCTGCCGCAGGAACAAGGAACTACATTGTACCTGTCGCTGCACCGGCATCATGGAAATGTCGGACCCTACACTGATGATACGATAACAACGCTTTTGCGCTCATTAATCATATCAAAAAGGATTTGCACACTACGATATCGACTGCGACGCCGGATGTGCGTCACTTTTGATTTGACCCCACCGACATCGCACCTGTGATGTCGTAGTGTGCAAAGTACCCCTAAGTTCTCTGCTCTATATGTAGTTACTCCCTACTGATCACCATTTGTATTCTTCAATTACATTTTACAGTTCATATTTTTTCCTGTTTAATATTTGTGCCATTTTACATCTTTTGTCATTTCTACGGTCTCTTGAAAATGTTGAAAAGTTGGTGCCTGCGATGTCAAATGTAGACGGAATGCAAAAGTTTATAGTTATTTTCTGATTTCTTTTTGTTTTTTTTCTTTTAAATAAAAATACTTCACCCAACTATAGGATATCAATCTTGTTTTGGAACATTCCTTGCAGGAGGATGTTAAATGTTTCATAGAAAGCCGACATCTCCGATGAAACACTTTTGAAGTTGATGGGGACTCGCCATGTCATATTGTAGGCTATATTCAATACAGCCATGATAGTTATCACCATTATGACCAAAAGTCAAAGAGTTATTAACTCATTAAAAGATCACTGTTTATTAAATTCTCTTGTGTTACTGATTTATGCAAAGTTTATTTAAATTTTCTAGTATATTATATCAAAGAAATATGCTTCTTTCTCCCCTTATGAGCCACATACTTCCAAGTTTCCCAGATCATATACTTAAATATACAGCTAAAATCCATTTAACTCAAGACAAGATGGACAGAAAGTTCACAGGATTATCACATTATTACTGGCTATTGAAGTGTATGGAAAGAGGAGGGAATAGGAGAAGAGAGTAAGAAGTAAGCATACACCGTGTGCAGAATTATTAGGCAACTTGTATTTTAGAGGATTTTTTTTTATTATTGATCAACAGCTATGTTCTCAATCAACACAAAAGACTCAAATATCAAAGCTTAATATTTTTGGCAGTTGGAGTGGGGTTTTTAGATTTGGCTATCTTAGGAGGATATCTGTTTGCGCAGGTAACTATTACTGTGTAGAACTATTAGGCAACTTAATAAAAACCAAATATATTCCCATCTCACTTGTTTATTTTCACCAGGTAAACCAATATAACTGCACAAAATTTAGAAATAAACATTTCTGACATGCAAAAACAAAACCCCAAAAAATTACTGACCAATATAGCCACCTTTCTTTATGATGACACTCAACAGCCGACCATCCATAGATTCTGTCAGTTGCTTGATAGGTTACGATCAACATTGCGTGCAGCAGACACCACAGCCTCCCAGACACTGTTCTGAGAGGTGTACTGTTTTCCCTCCCTGTAGATCTCACATTTTATGAATGACCACGGGTTCTCTATGGGGTTCAGATCAGGTGAACAAGGGGATCATGTCATTATTTTTTCATCTTTTAGTCCTTTAGTGGCCAGCCACGCTGTAGAGTAGTTGGATACATGTGATGGAGCATTGTCCTGCATGAAAATAATGTGTTTCTTGAACAATACCGACTTCTTCCTGTAACACTGCTTCAAGAAGTTGTCTTCCAGAAACTGGTAGTAGGTCTGGGAGTTGAGCTTCACTCCATCCTCAACCTGAAAAGGTCCCATAAGTTCATCTTTGATGATACCAGCCCATACCAGTACCCCACCTCCACCTTGCTGGTGTCTGAGTCGGAGTGGAGCTCTCTGCCCTTTACTGATCCAGCCTCTGGCCCATCCATCTGGCCCATCAAGAGTCACTCTCATTTCATCAGTCCATAAAACCTTTGAAAAATCAGTCTTAAGATATTTTTTGGCCCAGTTTTGACGTTTTATCTTATGTTTCTTGTTCAAAGGTGGTCCGTTTTCAGCCTTCCTTATCTTGGCCATGTCCCTGAGTATGGCACACCTTGTGCTTTTTGATACTCCAGTAACGTTGCAGCTCTGAAATATGGCCAAACTGGTGGCAAATGGCATCTTGGCAGCTTCACGCTTGATTTTCCTCAATTCATGGGCAGTTATTTTGCGCCTTTTTTGCCCAACACGCTTCTTGCGACCCTGTTGGCTATTTGCCATGAAACGCTTGATTGTTCGGTGATCAAGCTTCAAATGTTTGGCAATTTCAAGACTGCTGCATCCCTCTGCAAGACATCTCACAATTTTGGACTTTTCAGAGCCCGTCAAATCTCTCTTCTGATCCATTTTGTCAAAGGAAAGGAAGTTGCCTAATAATTAAGCACACTTTATATAGGGTGTTGATGTCATTACATCGCACCCCTCCTCATTACAGAGATGCACATCACCTGATTTACTTAATTGGTAGTTGTCTCTCAAGCCTATACAGCTTGGAGTAGGACAACATGTATAAAAAGTATCATCTGATCAAAATACTCATTTGCCTAATAATTCTGCACACAGTGTAGAGAAACTCAGACTGTGTGTCTTTCTATTCACACCTGGATTCACACCTACACTGCCCAGTATTGCAATACAATATGTTTCATGTTGCTATTATTGCTGATCGTATGCCACATAGAGACGGGAATGCAAGAATCCGTCAGGTTTGCGTGTGCTGTGTATGAGAGACAACATAGTGTCCGCTCACTAGCTTAGACCAAGCTTGTAGAAGGGAAAACTTGTAAAATGGCACAACACAACTTATATAATGGGCAAAAATAGTGTGATTCCTCATGTAGAAACAGTTACCTGAAATACCAGGTGTACTTCAAAATGAACCTGAAGACCCACCTCTTCCGACAAGCCTACAACCTGCCGTAACCCTCAGTCTGATACAGCGCCGCACAATCAGCTCTACCCTCACCTACTGTATCCTCACCTATCCCCTGTAGACTGTGAGCCTTCGCGGGCAGGGACTTCTCTCCTCCTGTACCTCTCTGTGCCTTGTATTGTTTATGATTATTGTACTTGTCCCTATTATGTACACCCCTTTCACATGTAAAGCGCCATGGAATTGATGGCGCTATAATAATAAATAGTAATAATACAAAAGTCCTGGAAAAAACTCGTATTTAGCCTTATTGTACAAAGTAGGTACTGGGAAAGAAATAAATACAAAAATTAGTGTTATTATATGCTGCCCAAAAATTGGAGTAAAAGATAACTGTACCAAATTTTCTCCACAGTGTTAAAGGAGTTGTCTGGTCTAATATGACAAGTCTGCAGTTACTTAAAGCACACCAACCACCAGAATTTTCTTATATAAACTAAAGCCAGTGCTATACTGGCACTATCATGCTGATTTTATACATACCTTTAGTTGTGAGATCAGATGTATACTTTTTGAAATACAGGCAAGTAAAGTCACAGAAATGTACAGCTTTTTGATTGGCAGCAGCTGCCGAATAGCTAATATGTGGGTTGGGTTTTGCTATCAATTCCCGCCCCTGTCTGCTGCCTGGCCTCTATAGATGCTAGACTGTATGGGCTGCATTTCTAACACAAGGACTCATACCTGAAAGGATCCCATACAGTCTAGAATCTACAGAAGCCAGGCAGCACACAGGAGCAGGAATAGATAGCAAAACCCCACCCACATATCAGCTATTCAGCAGCTGCTGCCAATCAAAAAGCAGTACATTTCTGTAAATTTACTTGACTGTATTTCAAAAACTATACATCTGATCTCACAACTAAAGATATGTACAGAATCAGCATTACCGTGCCAGTATAGCACTGGATTTAGTTTATATAGGAAAATCCAGGTGACTGATGCGCTTTAAAAGCTCCAGTGTCAGTGCCGGGATTTGCTGTCATGTGACTCTGCAATTATGCATTCCCTGGGACAGAATCTGACCAGACTTTTTCCCGCCTCACGCATTACACCTGCATTAAGTATGAGACCAGAAACAGTCTAGTTGGACTTTGTCCGTGAGTTTGTATATAGCATACATGCAGTTGCGTGCGATGTGAGGGTTCAGAAGTCTGCAGTCATGTAGGGTGACACCAAATGACTGCATACTTGTTGTTTTAGACCCTTAAATTTAGAAGCAGGTAGTCTTTTTAACCGATATGCCAATAATTATTTGATTTTTTCAAGATGTATGAAACTAACAAACTGGTATTCGAGAATTGGAATGTCTTCTAATTTCTGTAATTTTAATATGCTTTATTGTTGTCCTTTAATAAGTGGCATGGCACACCATCTAAATAGATCAATTCATAGCTTGCAAAAATATATGTAACTGGGATAGGAGCAGCTCACAAAAAGACATTAAGTGGATTAGGTTACATGACACTCATTACTACATTATCAATTTTAATAGAAACCAATATATCAAGGTGCTGCACAGCAAGAAAATTCAATTACATTTTATAAGTAACTTATGTAAGTCATTGTAGTCACATTAATCCTACAAAAATGTAAAAAAGTGTCAACTTAAAAAAAAAAAAGTCAAAACTCGACCAATCATATGGCATAAAGGCATCTTCTCCCCACCCACTGTCCTGGAGTGACAGGTCTCTCCCTATACATGCAGGGAGAGATCTAATCACTCAAGGGGAATGGGAAGGGGGGGATAGAAGCCACTGGGGAGCCACCTGCCCGATTAGTCTCCCATGCGACTCTTTCACCAGCTTTTATGGTATGCTTTTCTCTGAAATGCCTCAGTGTTTCTTGAGTGCAATATTCCTGGCTGAAATCATGCAGCTGAGTACCTGATACATGCTGCCTGTGGATCAGTTAGTCAGCTATCAGGTTCCCTTTAAACTATATCATATTTTTATATTAATCGTATCCTGCATACTTCATGGTATACAGCAATATACTGGTCTGAACTCAGGAGTACAAATAAAGTAGAAAATAAAATACATATAGTTATATAGGTTGAAAAAAGCCCTAGGTCCATCTAGTTCAACCTTCCTCCACCAATTATATATTTTGTCCCTAAAGGCCGAGTCACACACAGAGATAAATCTGTGGTAGATCTGTGGTAGATCTGTGGCAGATCTGTGGCAGATCTGTGGCAGATCTGTGGCAGATCTGTGGCAGATCTGTGGCAGATCTGTGGCAGATCTGTGGCAGATCTGTGGCAGATCTGTGGCAGATCTGTGGCAGATCTGTGGCAGATCTGTGGCAGATCTGTGGCAGATCTGTGGTTGCAGTGAAATTGTGGACACTCAGTGCCAGGTTTGTGGCTGTGTACAAATGGAACAATGTGTCCATGATTTCACTGCAACCACAGATCTGCCAAATATTTATCTCTGTGTGTGACGGGGCCTTTAGTCATTTATAACCAACAATGTTGTGTGTACTGAGGAAATCATCCAGCTCTTTTTGAAAAGCTGTTATAGTATCTGCCATTACTACCTCTTGTGGTCGGCATTCCACAGTCTGACTGCTCTAAGGCGGGCTTTGCACGCTGCGACATCGGTAACAATGTGTTACCGATGCTGCAGCGATAGTCCCGCCCCCGTCGCGCGTGCAATATCTAGTGAAAGCTGCCGTAGCGATTATTATCGCTACGGCAGTTTCACAAGCACTTACCTGCCGTGCGATGTCCCTCTGGCCGGCGACCCGCCTCCTTCCTAAGGGCGCGGGTCGTGCGGCGTCACAGCGACGTCACACGGCAGGCGGCCAATTGAAGTGGAGGGGCGGAGATGAGCAGGATGTAAACATCCCGCCCACCTCCGTCCTTCTCATTGCAGCCGGCGGCAGGTAAGGAGATGTTCCTCGCTCCTGCGGCTTCACACACAGCGATGTGTGCTGCCGCAGGAGCGAGGAACAACATCGCACCTGTCGCTGCACCGGCATTATGGAAATGTCGGAGGCTGCAGCGATGATACGATAACGACGCTTTTGCGCTCGTTCATCGTATCAAAAAGGATTTGCACGTTGCGATATCGACTGCGACACCGGATGTGCGTCACTTTCGATTTGACCCCATCGACATCGCACGTGCAATGTCGCAACGTGCAAAGCCGCCCTAACTGCTAATATATAGCAATCATTGGAATTTGTCCTTTTACTAGTGGAAGTGGTCTACACTAAGGAGGCTGGACAAAATTAGATTGTTAGCTCTTCTTTCATTTAGTTAAGACAGACTGTATTTGCTATATAACAGCATGGTGTTACAATTCCTGGCGCTGCCTTCATTAATTAGCAGATTGTTCCCGCTTGTTAATGGAATTTTCCAAAGGATACAAGGTATATAATTTGTGTATGTAGTGTTGTCTAGGAGAAAGGGACTGCAGCCAATTCCGGCAAACTAGCTCCCATGCACATGGCAGTGCAGACTACACAGAACCATAAGTACTGCATGTGCTGCCATATGGTGCCTCTATACGATATAGGTTTAGGGGATTACCTCCATAAAACAGTATGGGATGCTACAATCAACAATTTCATAAATATCTGCATGTGTAAAATTGGGAAAGGCTAATAATCTATGTTGTCCGTGTTATGGTTCCATACAACCAAGGGCAGATGTATGAAATATCTTATACATTATCTGGACAGTTAGTGAGAATCTTTCCCCAGTTTTTTGCTGCCCCTTCTGAGAGCAGAATGATCTAGGGGCAGAAAAACTGACCCTGGTAGTATATTGCTTACTGGGCTGTATGCCGTCATTTGGATAAAATCATTGTTTTATCTGCTGGAGATCTAGCTTTGCTCTGAATGCTGAGCTCTGTAGAACTCCATCCACACCACTGATTAGCAGCTTTCTGTCCACGTAAAGTGTACACAGAAAGCGGTCAATCAGTGGTGGGGGCGGGGCTGGACTACCTGGCAATAAGTTTCCTAGTCCTCTAGTGATAATCTCCTGCTGATGAAACGGATTTTGATCAAAACTGTACTACGCAGACAAGTAAGTGACATCACTGGCATCAGGGTCTCTGTCTCTACAATATGTTGCGGTCACATTAGGTGGTAAAAACCTGGTGACTGGCCACTCGGAAAATAGTGGAACTTTATTAGATTTCTGACAATCACTGCACAAAGGCAGCCATGTTGAGGTAAAGATGGGCAGTGAGCCCCATATAGGTGAATAGGCCCCATGACGATCGGGAGGGTTCAGGGTAGGAAAGGGTTAAGGTATATGGCTAGAGGGTTGTATATGGGGCTTTTGGATTGGTGGGAGAAACGGCAAAGGGGATTGGGGGATAGACTGGAAGGGGTGGGGTGTTGCAGGGGGTATAAAGGGGGCTGTGCATAGGTCACTGCCTCTTTTGTCTTACAAACAGTGTGTCCCACCTGTGCTGCTGCATCGCTGACCTGCAAGATGGCGGCCCTGGCTGCACTGCTGGTAGGGCCTCTGAAGTCATTGGAGTGGACGCGCTGCGGGAGCAGCTGCGGCGGTCTGCGGGGCTGGAGCGGTTAGGCCTGCTGCTCCTGCACCCGGGCCTGCGCTGCGCGCTCGGCGGGCGCGACCACCAGAGCGCTACTCCCCCGGCAGGGGGAGGAGGAACAGATTTAGGAGCCCCCTCGGGGACCCTCCACGGCAGCGGAGCCCTCCTTACCTGCTGGAGAGTCACCGGCCGCCGGGAGGAATCCTCACCGGAGATCCTGTGGGCCGGAAGTGGGCGGAGCTTCGGCAAGGCCTACTTCCAGTTTGCGGCCTGCACGGCCCCGGACTGGAGCGACGGCAGCCCCCAATGAAGTGCTGGCTGGGGGTGGTGCCCAGCGTTATGGAGCGGGAGCGGAGACCCCCTGCAGGCGGCAGGGCAGCGATCGGAGAGTGAGGGGCAGCGCAGATCGGAGCGGCAGCCAGAGAGGACCGGGGGCAGGGCCCTGCAGTCCACAGAGCCGGATGCTCCGGTCAGTAGTAACGGTCCCCCCAGCGGGGATCAGGCTGGAGGGAGTTCCCTGTATACGTTGGGAGCGGCACGGCCTCCCTGCAGTCGGCAGGGAGGGAGACCCTTAAAAATGAATGAAATGGGGACGGCACAGCAGGCAGGAGTGGAGGCAGAAAAGAAGAACGGCGGCAGGACGCCGCGCTGCGGAAAAAGAAAGAGGCCCAGTGGGAGACGCCTGGAGGAGAAGGGTGCGGTGACCGTGGGGGTTGACGGCCGCCAGAGGCAGGCTGTCCCCTCGCTGGTCCCCCCTGAGGACTTCAGAGGCGTTTCTGAATCTGGCGAGGAAGAAGGCCTGGAGGAGGCGGCTGGACGGATGCAGCGGCAGCAGGACGTTCGTGTTACGGCTGCTCCGGATTCGGTTCAGAGGCAGCCCGGTGAGAGGACAACCAATATGTTTAATGTTGTGGGTAGCAGGAGCGGGGGCGGGGGTTCCTCTGCGGGGGGTAATATGCTGATTGCGGGTGCGGTCAGTCAGTCGGGGTTACCCAGGGGGGAATTTTGGGGTCAGCTGTTGGGGGGTGTTGCAGGGGTTGTTGGCTGAGCGGTTAGGACGGAGCGGGCCTGGGTCTCCGGCGGGGGCTGGGGTGGGCCCCCCGGTGGGTGTGCTGCCGGTGCGCAAGGTAGAGGCTCAGGAAGCTGTGTCGGCGGTTGTTGCGGGTTAGGCGGACGGCGCGGCGGCTGAGGCAGTGGTTAGCAAGGACGCGGAAAAGAAAAGGATGAGTTTGTGCGTTTGGACGATAGGGCACGGAGTGAAGTATACGTGTGCTTTGAAAGTCCATTAGGGGTACATTTAAAAAAAAAAAAAAAGGAGGTGAGGGAGAAGATACGGAAAAGGGAGTATGTGGAAATTTTTTCCCTGCTCCACTTGGAAAAGTTTAACTTGGACAAAGTGAAGCCAAGTGACTGCAAGAAGGAAAAGGAGGATGAGGAGAAAAGGAGGTATAGATTGATCCCGAGAACTTTTACTAACTGGCTACAGGCCTTTGCGACCCTAGCCAGTGTGATTGGGGAAAAGGAGCCGGAGCATCGTTCCGCCCTTTTCGGTTACATGGACTCGATCGGCGAGGCGTACAGAGTGTGTGTTGGTTTAGGCTGGCTGCGATATGACGAGCAGTTCCGGCAACGGAAGGCTCTGCGGCCTGGCATCCGGTGGGACCACAAAGATATTTCCTTGTGGATGCGGTTAATGACTGCCCCGGCTCAGCCCTTTCAAGGGGGTGCCGGGAGCCCGGGTGCGAGCGGCGGGTCCCCGGCTGGACAGAAAAAGGGGCATGCTGGCAATTTAATGAGGGGCAATGTAAGTTTGGGGCGTCGGGTCGGTTCAAATGCGAATGTTCCGGTTGTGGAGGTTCCCACTCTTTGGCCAGGTGTTTCAAAAAAGGTAAAGGAAAGTTGGGGGAGGGGTCTGAAAAAGGGAGGACGCCAGTGAGGGTAGAGGCGATGCTTCCCTATTTAAATAGATATGCGGATGTTCGGGCGGCAGAGCTGTTGGCGACAGGTTTTAAGGAGGATTTACGGATTCCGTTTGAATCCGAGGAGCCGGTGTTTCGCCCGGGTAATTTGAGGTCCGCTAAAGAACATCCGGAGGTGGTAGGGGAAAAGCTGCAGAAGGGGGTGGAGTTGTGGAGGATGGCGGGCCTGTTCAAGGACCCGCCATTCTCCAGCTTGAGGATTTCGCCACTTTGGGTGGTACCCAAGAAGAAGCCGAACAATTTTTGGCTCATACATCATTTATCCTATCCGGCAAGGTTGTCAGTGAACGATGGGGTTTCACCTGAGTTGTCTGCGGTCTGTATGTCTCGTTTGACACGGCATTGGAGTCAGTGCGGGTAGCCGGGCAGGGGGCCCTGATGGCCAAGGCGGACGTGGAAGCAGCTTTTCGTTTACTTCCGGTGCATCCAGAGAGTCTTCAGCTTTTAGGGTGAATGTGGGATGGTGAATACTATGTGGATCGGTGCCTGCCCATGGGGTTGTTCCATTTCGTGTGCTTATTTTAAGCGTTTAGTTCTTTTGTGGAATGGGAAGTCAGGGATGTGGCAGGAGTCTTGTCAGTGATTCACTATTTGGATGATTTCTTTTGCGTTGGCCCGGCGGGCTCCTCGGTTTGTTCCTTGTTGATATTTACGTTAGAGCGGATAGCGCAAAGCCTGGGTATTCCGTTGGCAAAGGAAAAAACGGAAGGGCCAGTGACGGCGCGGGGTTTTGGGAATCGATATTGATACGGTGGCTATGGAATGCCGATTGCCGGAGGGCAAGCTGCGTGATTTGAAGGCGTCAGTGCGGTTTTTGTATCAGGCTAAGAAGGTGCGGTTGCGGGATTTGCAGTCAGTGCTTGAAAAATTGAATTTTGCCTGTCGCATTATGCCGATGGGGCGAATAGTTAATAGGCGATTGGCGAGCGCAGCTGCAGGGGTGACAGCTCCGGATCATTTTGTCAGGGTGACGAAGGTGATGAAAGGAGATCTGCTGGTGGGGGATGCGTTTCTCAACCAATACAACGGAAAGATGTTATGGATGAGCAAGGCGTTGTCAAATAGACCACTGGAATTATTTATGGACGCGGCGGGGGCATCGGGTTTTGGGGCAATTTTTCAAACACATTTGTGCGTTGGGAAATGGCCACGGCTTTGGGTGGAAAAGGGGCTGGTAAAGAATCTCACGCTGCTGTAACTGTTTCCCATCATAGTGGCAGTGGAGTTGTGGAGCCCCGAATTTGCAGGCAAGAAGCCTTGCATACATTGTGATAACATGGTGGTGGTGCATTCTATCAATTCACTGTCGGCTGAATCACATCCGGTAGTGGGGTACTTGAGGCATCTGGTGTTGCGTTGCTTGGCGCAAAACACTTGTGTGGTGGCGCGGCATGTGCCCGGGTTTCAAAATGAGGTGGTTGATGCGCTCTCACGGTTTCAGTTTCACAGGTTCCGGAGACTGGTGCCGGGAGCAGACGAGGATGGAGAACTATGCCCGGAATGGCTATGGGACCTGGCGTCTGTGTAGCATTTGAGGGACTTAGGAGATCGGTGGCCGAGGCTACTTGGTGCCGATACCAGTCGAAGTGGCAGGAATGGGTAGAGTTGGAGAAGGCGGATTTTCTGGAGCCTGGTTACACGGGACGAGTGTTGGGGGTTTTGTCGTTGATTAGTGGGGATTTTTTCAGCAGGTCGGTCTGTTTCGGTCATAGGTTACAAGTTGGCGGCGTGGGCTTTCTTGTTTGAAATGCAAGGGGTTCGGGACACGACAATGATTTTCTGGAGCGGCAGGCAATGAGGGGTTTTCGAAAGGGGGCGTGGTCGCGGGACCCAAGGCGGCCTATAGCGTTCCCATTGGTTTGTTTGCTGGGGTGTTTGGGGGGTTATATGCTCGTCTCCTTATGAACGAGCCTTGCTCACGGTTGCCTTCGTATTGGCGTTCTTTGGGGCCTTTTGCATCGTAGAATTGGTTAGCCCGGCTAGTCAAGCGGTAGGCGGACTGTTGAGGGAGGATGTGATGCTTGAGATGGATAGAGTGGAATGCCGGCTACGATTTTCAAAGATGGATCAAGTGGGCCGTGGACGCCTGGTGGTGTGGTTTGACTTTCCAGGGCACCAGCTATGCCCGCTGGTACAGGTGACGGAGTTTTTGCAGGTGCGGAGTGGTTACCCCGGTATTTTTCCTTCAGGTATGTGGATGGATCCGCTTTATAGCGATTTCAGTTTATCGCAGTGCTGAAGCCGGCTTTAGTACGGGTGGGGGAGGAGCCAAGGGATTACGGGTCCCACTCCTTCCGGATTGGGGCAGCGACTGAAGCCGCTAGGTGGGGGGCTGAGTGAGGATTGGATTTGGCGAATTGGGAGATGGTGGGGAGCTTTGCGGGTGGATGTTCGTCGGGACATGGAACGTTATTACCCCACACCTGGGGTCGGTTGGTCACGGCCGAGGTGGTCCTCTGGGCCGGTTGGAGGTTACGGCCGGGGGATAGGAATGATGGTTGGCCTCTCGGACGGATCTATCAGGTGTGGTTTGTGGAGAATAAGTATATATGTACAGGTTATGTGTTATCAATGGGTGGCATGTGGAGCTACGAGTTTGGGTACATATATACTGTTAAATAAAGCTGTGGCCATTCGTGCAATAAAGTCGTAGTCTGTGTCGTTATTTTAGGTACAGTTGGTAAGGGGAAGTTTTACATTGGAGACCCGCTTATCCCTAAAGATACGTCAAGAAGAGCCGACCCTAAAACAGTGGATCAGGAACATTTGGAAGCAAAAGGTATTTAGTACTGAAACATATACCCAATTGCATTAAATTAATCTATAGGATGGAAGGTTAATTTATAGCTCTACATTGCTTTTGTTTATACAGATATACAATATTTAAAAAATATAACACATTAATACATATTTATGAAGCATAAGAAATGTTTATGCAAATGGAAAACGATCAACTCTAAATCTATGAGTTTTGTTTGATTACTTTGAAAAAACTTTGAGGATAACATCAGATAAACACATTTCCTCCAGAATTTCTTACAAAGCGATGAATATCTCATGAATGCAGGTATATTCCCTAATAGCTGGATGCGGAGTTCTTGAGATTTCAAGGACAAAAATGTGCATACGGTTAGGATTGTCTATTGTCCTACAATTCACATTATCATTCAGCTGTTTTCATATTATATACATGCTTATCAGATTTGCATGCAAGGCTTCCTTTGCCAGACAAAAATCTATACAGTGTGTATGTCTATTATATATACAATATATATATATAATATATATATATATATATATATATATATATATATATATATATATATATATATATATATATATACACACACACACACACAAACACACACACACACACACACAGTACAGACCAAATGTTTGGACACCTTCTCATTCAAAGAGTTTTCTTTATTTTCATGACTCTAAAAATTGTAGATTCACATTGAAGGCATCAAAACTGTGAATGAAAACATGTGGAATGAAATACCATACATAAAAGAGTGTGAAACAACTGAAAATATGTCTTATATTTTAGGTTCTTCAAAGTAGCCACCTTTTGCTTTGATTACTGCTTTGCACCCTCTTGGCATTCTCTTGATGAGCTTCTTGAGGAGTTCCCAGAGATGCTTAGCACTTGTTGGTCCTTTTGCCTTCACTCTGCGGTCCAGCTCACCCCAAACCATCTCGATTGGGTTCAGGTCTGGTGACTGGAGGCCAGGTCATCTGGCGTAGCACCCCATCACTCTCCTTCTTAGTCAAATAGCCCTTACACAGCCTGGAGGTGTGTTTGGGGTCATTGTCCTGTTGAAAAATAAATGATGGTCCAACTAAACGCAAACCGGATGGAATAGCATGTCGCTGCAAGATCCTGTGGTAGGCATGCTGGTTCAGTATGCCTTCAATTTTGAATAAATCCCCAACAGTGTTACCAGCAAAGCACCCCCACACCATCACACCTCCTCCTCCATGCTTCACAGTGGGAAACAGGCATGTAGAGTCCATCCGTTCACCTTTTCTACAAAGACACGGTGGTTGGACCCAAAGATCTCAAATTTGGACTCATCAGACTAAAGCACAGATTTCCACTGGTCTAATGTCCATTCCTTGTGTTCTTTAGCCCATACAAGTCTCTTCTGCTTGTTTCCTGTCCTTAGCAGTGGTTTCCTAGCAGCTATTTTACCATGAAGGCCTGCTGCACAAAGTCTCCTCTTAATAGTTGTTCTAGAGATGAGAAGGTGTGTCCAAACTTTTGGTCTGTACTGTATATGTGTGTATATATATATATATACATACAGTGTACAGCTTGCATAACAGTGTAAATTGTCTAAACTCAACACAGTCATTAATATCTAAACTGCTGACAACAAAAGTGAGTACACCCCTAAATGAAAATAGCCAAATTGTGCACAAAGTGTCAATATCTTGTGTGGCCGCCATTATTTTCAAGCACTGCCTTAACTGTCTTGGGCATGGAGTTCACTAGAGCTTCACATGAGCTACTGTGTTACGGGGGGACTGGCAGATTAGGATAAGGTGGTAAATATCCCAATTCCAGTCAGGGTCCACCGTGCTCCCAGATGGAAAAGGAGATGCTGGTAACCCGAAGGTTAGGCGGAGAATACAGAGCTGTGTGGCTCAGCAATAATAGGAGCCTGATCCAAGCTAAATAACACTTGGATCAGGAGACTGTGAACCCTGTTCGCATCACAGGGTCCACACACCCAGCCCAGGAACACCCCTGTTAATGCCACAGGAGTCCTGGGGTTCGCTGTCCATGTGTCTAGAGGGCACACCCAGACAGCTGGCGCAGCAGCCGCAGCCCAGTTAATCCCACTGGGCTGCACTAGCAGGACTGGACGGCAGGAGGGAAGCATGGCACCAGACCCAATCGTGCTGAGCCACGGGTGTCTTGATATGACATATATTTTTATAATTTTCCCAGATTGGAAAAGTTAGCCATTGCATAAAATGTCTAGGTATTATAAAGAAAGACAAGAACTTCTCAGGGTAAAATCTGATATAATGCTCAGATTGGAAAAGTCTTTAGTAACAAACAGTCAAAAAACTATTGAAAGAAGAAATCCTAAATGAACAACAGGAAATCTTTACTGGGAAAAACCACAAAGAAACAGAAGTGTCATTCCTGACTATTAGGGGTACTTTGCACACTACGACATCGCAAGCCGATGCTGCGATGCTGCGATGCCGAGAGCGATAGTCCCCGCCCCCGTCGCAGATGTGATATCATTGTGATAGCTGGCGTAGCGAACATTATCGCTACACCAGCTTCCCATGCACTCACCTGTCCTGCGACATCGCTCTGGCCGGCGACCCGCCTCCTTATAGAGGGGACGGGTCATGCGGCGTCATAGCGACGTCACACGACAGGCGGCTAATATCAGCGGAGGGGCGGAGATGAGCAGGATGTAAACATTCTGCCCACCTCCTTCCTTCCACATTGGCGGCCGGGACGCAGGTAGATGTTCCTCGCTCCTGCGACTTCACACATAGCGATGTGCGCTGCCGCAGGAATGAGGAACAACATCGGACCGTCGCAGCAAGGTAATTATGGTTTTCGCCGACGCTACACCGATGATACGATTACGACGCTTTTGCCCTCGTTAATCGTATCATCTAGGCTTTACACACTACGATGGCGAGAGAAACGCCGGAAGTGCGTCACTTTCGACATGACCCCACCGACATCGCACCTGCGATGTCGTAGTGTGCAAAGTGCCTCTTAGTCTTTAGTAACAGTCAAAAACATGAAAGAAGAAATGCAAAATGAACAACAGGATATGTTTACTGGGAAACAAAAAAAAAGGAATGGGAAGTGTGAATGGCCTTTTAATGCTAAGGGCAACTGAGCCAGTTTCACCGATCTGCTGCTGTCTGCTCTGTCCACCTACTTTTGGATGGGCCACCCCTATAGTATTCTACATTTTGCCTGTTTGTCATTTAGGTATTCTATAGAATAACTAGGAAATGTATGAACATCTGATGTATTTCATACTTTGACAACCCATTTCCGGCATTGTATACATTCCCTAGGTATTCTATAGAATGCCTGTTTTTACACATTGCCAGTAAGAGATATTTTTTATTAAATTGCTTGCCATATGCAACAACGGGTTACATTGTTTTAGTCTTCATATCATTTAATGTATACTAGAAGTTGAGAATTCAACCACTATCTTACAAGTATCACAATCTGTTTAAAAATGTGATTTTTTTTTATTCAGAATTACACGATGCTTAAAGGGCGATTCCCAACAATGCAAGTTATCACCTGTCCACGATTGGTAGTTGTGACGCCCTGGACTATTCAGGTCGTCACAGGTTACTGCACGCTCTTTAGTGCACGACTCAACCCCCCATGGTTCTGGGTCTCTATCCTGCAGTACTGCCTCTACCAGCATTCACAAATCCTAGATACACTTTGCACCACACCATGTCAGGCACACCAGTGGGCTGCTTAAGCAGGAATAGGGCTGCCCACCTAGGGGTCAGGCAGGGAGGTGGGAGGTGTCAGTTCAGTTCAGTGGTAGCCCTTGAGCTCTGAGGTGCTCTGAGGAAGCTGGGAGTTGTAGCTCCCAGGGGAGAAGCAGACTAGGTCGCAGACGGTGGTCTGGACCTAGAGGAGTCGGACCCTCAGTCGCAGGGGATTGAAGCTAGGTGCCTGGGACCTGTCTTGGAGGACGGTTAGCAGCCTGGGCCTAATCACCAGTCCAGGACCGAAGGCACGTCGGGGTACACTGACCCTAGGTCGAGGAGAAGCTTCAGGCGACCCAGCAATTAACCTGCGGAGGATCGGGCCTATATGGACTGTTCCCACAAAGCTCAGAGATCGGGGGCACTAGCGCAACAAGGGGGCTAGGGCTTTCCAAGCAAACGGCCCACTGAAATCCCAAGTGTGAGCCCCTGAGAGCAAGCTCCCTCACTTAGCCATAGTGGGGAGCGGGGCCCGAAAAGCTCCAAGCTGACGGGCTACAAAGGACACTCTAAATTTTGTGTCAGGAGGCAGGTCACGGGCCACCAGGCAGTGCTGCAGGGGACAGTACCCGGACGAGCTCCCCACAGGAGACAGCAGCAGTCAGAGACTTGGTTTACCCTGTTGTCAGCGTCTGCTTTACTGCTGAGTGAGTACCCGACTGACCCCTGCAACCAGCGAGCCTGCGCTCCCCCTGCATCCAATACCACCATCCAGAGTTCTGGGGCCCTCCCCTACCCGTGGAGAGTAACGTCATCTTGCTGCCCCACTCCAACACCCCGGGTACTCCCAACAGCAGCGGCGGTACTCCCAATTACCATACACCACGGGTGGCGTCACAAACTGTATCTCCCCTGTAAATACCCCCTTCTTCGAGTGTGGCCCCTAGCCCCCGGGTCCGGAGACCCTCGAGCCACGAGTAATCACAAACCCCCGGATCCGAGCGGTTTGATCCGCTGCAGGGGCGGCACATAGTAACTTGCTGATAATTGGAAGCAAGACCACTGGGACCCCCATCGATATGGAGAATGGAGATCTATAATGCCCTATTAGAACAGGCATGGGACTACTAGACATAGGTTAGCATTTTACTTGGCTTTTTCCATCACAACCACATGCAATAAGTGATACAGTGGTGACCATGCCCTGTGACCCCTCTTTTCCAATGGGGAAGCCCAAAAACCTAATTCCCTGGATTGGTAGAATCCAAGTGGTTGGACCTTACCAATAGGCTAGATATCTTAACTCGTTTGGATAGGTAGTAACCTGCCATGTTATGAATGACCCAAGAGTACCTTTAGGTACCTTGGCGCTATCATTGGGTATCCCGATTAGGATATATAATTTTTAAATCTCGTGTACTTTCATGTAGCAGGAAGGTTGTTGGGTCCCAAGTATGAGACCTAATTCTGCGCTCAATATAGATACAGTATGTCCCTGCCGGCACAGATACATAACCTGAAAATTACAAAACATGCTGATTCTATTAGAAGAATTGGAGAAGACAGCATATTGTCAGCTCGTGGCACAATGGGCACCTGCAGTCTTCTATTATCCAGCGGGATGGTGTTCCGGTAATACACTGCAACCTCCTGGGAGTCTGTAAAGGCAATATACTTCTACATCATGCAAAACACTGCAGTACTCCATGTCTCAAGTGTATATTTGAGAAAAGCTGCATCTGTAAAGTGGTGTTTTACAATAAATGGAAACATTTTCATGAGGGAAGACAATTTAGGCAGCAATTCTGATTGTGACAACTAATTATCATTGCCTTTAACGTGAAAAAGTAATAAAAATGCCACTATGGTCACGTGAAGACCTCATTATTTCTCTTTTGGTATCATCTTAGCAGCTGAACTTTCACTGCTGTGTCCTCTCGGTAACCAATTTAAGAAAGACGCCGTAGTTACTGTATATTGTATTAGCTCTGTTTATCCAGATGAACTAATCGAGGATCTAGAATTCTCCTATTAGCCGTCTGTAAAACAATGAATAATAGGGTTGGACAAGCCCTTTCCATAGGATTTGTACGATGTATCAAAGGAGTTGGTTTAGCTGCAAAACATTTTCTTCAAAAATGCAATTAACAGCACCTAAAAACAATTAACCTAATACTACTGATTGGCATCAACGTTATTATTCCTTTGGCTGTAAAAATACAAAATGATCCACAAGTGTATTACACTTTTAAGGGGAACCTGTCAGGTGCAATATGCACCCAGAACCACGAGCAGTTCTAGGTGCATATTGCTAATCCCTGCCTAACCGTCCCATTATACACTAGCATAGATAAAGAGATCTTTAGAAAAAGTATCTCTAAAGATCTTTTACCATATGCTAATGAGCAAGGGGACTAGTCCCCTGGGCGTTAGTTCCCCTGGCTAGTCGGCTCCATTAGCATGTTAGTACGCCCCTGTGGGCGTGCTAACATGCTAATGAATGCGCACCATTAGAGGATGATTTCACTCACCTCTCCGCCGCAATCGCCGTCTGACGCTGGATTTCGGCTCAGTGCGCATGACTCTGAAGTTTCAGTGATGCGCATTACTTCAGTATGAAGCCGGGTCGCGTACCCGGCTTCATAGTGCACATGACCGAAACTCCGGGGTCATGCACATTGAGCCAAAACCCAGCACTGTGCGGTGATGGCAGCGGAGAGGTGAATGAGATCATTCTCTGATGCTGCGCATTCATTAGCATGTTAACACACCCACAGGGGTGTACTAACATGATAATGGAGCTGACTAGCCAGGGGAACTAACACCCAAGGGACTAGTCCCCTTGCTCATTAGCATATGGCAAAAGATCTTTAGAAATACCGCAGGTCCTGTCACATAGCCAACAAAGGCCCGGTATCCCAGCAACCACAGGTCCTATTGGTGAGGAAACCTCTATGCTCCCAGAGCAGCACCTGCCATTAATCCCTCGGCCGAGATAAAATAACATAGGAGGGAAAACAGGGCAGCGGTCAAATAAGAGCGCTAGGAAGCAACAACAAATTCCCTCTTGCTTCCTAGCGCTCCTATTTGACCGCACCCTGTTTTTCCTCCTAAACATTCCTGTATAGCTCACAACATACAGTAATTCCATTCTATGGCCAAAGTGTCCTGTATAGTCAAGCAGTAAATATAAGAATCACTGTAAATAGCATGCAATAAAATCATTCAATGCAGATAGTTGAATTATACAAGCAAAGGCAAGTCATAAAATCCGTCTGGCATGAGAAAAAACTAATTTTGTAGGAATGTGAAACGGCTTCTAATCTATGCTGTAATTCCCCGGTCTATTGTTTGTATTGAGAATGAAGCTGAAGCAGAAGACTCGATGTGATGAACGGTGCCATGGTGCGCTAATCGCTAAGTATCTCGGTCATGTAAATCAGGCGTACAATACAGCAGATCGGCAGTAGATCACCTTAAAATGTATCATGGGGACATGGAGCCAGTTAAAAATAAAAAGTAGTGGAGCTTATTGAAATAAAGCTCAGCTGGAAGGCGCAGTGCTACCAGCCAGGCTGTGATAATGCATGCCAGCTGCAAATTTGTAGACACGGCCACAAGCTGTTTGACACTCGAATGCAGTCTTTAACTCATTTATTGAGCGCTGCACAACCTCTCAATCAGCAGTTTCATTATCCTTTAAAATCATTGTATTTTCCAACATGTCATGCTGCACTCGAGTCATAGTCCCATACACCAGGTAGATAAAAAAAAAAAGGGAAATTAAAAAAAAAACCAAAAAAACAAATAAAAAAATATAGTATATCAGATAGAGCAAATAAATCAATCAATGATCTACAAGTGTAATGGGGGATTGCTTGCTTGGTCCTTGTGACTTATTGCATCTGGACATGATAATGAGTTTGTACCAGTAGGTAGTTAATTGGCCAAAGTACAGTGTTTCCCCAAAAATATCATGGGGTCTTATTTTTTGGTTTTAGAGATGGGCTAGGGCTTATTTTCAGTGGATGTCTTATTTTTTCCAAGAACAACAATGCAAATTTATTATTGAACAAAACAAATAAACATTTATTAAAGTATAGACATATTGCATTCTGGAACATCAACATAACTCTCCAAACCCTGTGTGTAACATGTTTGTGTATCCATCCATCCATCCATCCATCCATCCACCCATCCACCCATCCACCCATCCATCTCTATCCATCGATCTACACCCTACATATATATATATACCTGTCTGTTTCCTCTCCAGCCTTTGACTCCAGCTATTAAGAGACCTTTGGTCACCTGATGTGATGTCACAAAGGTCCTGAAGCAGTGTTATCAGGATATAAATGCTGGGGCCCCTATGATAATGGGAGACCTGTGAAATCGCGCAGCTTGTTCTCACTTCCCCCTAATTGTCAGTCCGGCATAGCAGCCTGACACCAGTTCTGTTAGAGACTTCTGCAATTAAGAGACCTGAAGCAGTGTTATTAGGGTATAAATCCTGGACCCCCTAGGAGAATGGGGCCAAATTAAATTGCACAGGTTGTACTTCCTTCCCCCTAACACCAGTCCTGCGTATCAGCTTGTCTACTGTTCAGTTCTTTTAGAGACTCCTGCAATTAAGAAACCTTTGGTCACATGACTGTAGTCATCAAAGGTCCTTAAACAATCTTAACCTTGGAATACAACTGCTGGGGTCTGTAAGAGTGGGGCCTAACTGTAACTAGGGCTTATTTTTGGAGTAGGGCTTATATCTAAAGCATATTTCCAAAAAATCATGTAAATTATGATGGGGTTTATTTTTAGGGTAGGTGTTATTTTTGGGAAAATACGGTATCAGCAAAGATAAACTATGAAAGACTGAATATAAAAGGACTCAATCACCTTAGATTAATTGGATCATTAATATGGAAACCAAACTCATCTAAGCACTGGATGACAGGTTGGGGGTCAGTAGTACTAAGGTGCCTGTGCATCCAGCTCAGTATAGTGTGCATTACGTGAGGTTCAGGCATACCAACTTAGGCCTCATTCAGTTATCCATTTTGTTTCCATTTTTTCATGGATACCATACATACCGATTATACTCTTTGGTGATATTCACATGTCTTTTTTTTGCGCATCACAAACACACAGACATGACGGTTTTTCTTCTGACACTTTCGATGATAAGGGCCAATACAAGTCTATGAGTCCGAAAAAAACATGTACAGCACATGGATTACATCGGTGTACCATGGCGCCACCAAATGATTACTTTATGGTGGAGCACAAACACACTTAAAGGGAACCGGTCAGGTGCAATATGTAACCAGAACCACGAGCAGGTCTGGGTGTATATTGCTAATCCCTGCCTAACTTTCCCTGTATCTAAGAGCATAAATAAAGAGATCTTTAGAAAAAGTATTTCTAAAGATCTTTTATGCTAATGAGCGTGGGGATTAGTTGCAAGGGCGTTAGTTCTTGTGCTCTTTCCACCCTCTTAGCATAGTAGCACACCCATAGGGGTGTACTAACATGCTAGTTAATGCAGCATCACCAGCGGTGACTTGTGCACCTGTGTCCGCTGAATGCTCTACACTTCCGGTCAAGCGCACTAGACCTCTCTGAAGCCGGGAGGCGTACACCTGGCATCATATTGCGAATGACTGGAAGTGCTCGGTATTCAGATGAGCGGTCACAGCGGACACAGGTACACACGTCACCACTGATGTTGCTGCATTGATTAGCAAGACAGCACACCCCTGTGGGCGTGCTACCATGCTAAGAGGGTGGAATAAGCACAGGAACTAACACCCTTGCGACTAGTCCCTGGGCTCATTAGCATATTATAAAGGATCTTTAGAAATACTTTTTCTAAAGATCTCTTCATCTATGCTACTAGATACAGGGACAGTTAGGCAGGGATCAGCAATATGCACCCAGAACTGCTCATGGTTCTGGGTGCATATTGGAAAACAAGGAGAAAGCTTGGGCTAATAATGCACTCCACTCACTAGTATACAAAAAAATCAACCATGTTTATTTAGACAGACAATTAAAAACATGTTAAAAACAAGGTGCCATCCATCATATATGCAGCATAAATAGAGTATAGTTGTCACAGGCAGAGTCCATATGGATCAATAAACAGACAGTGGATATCAATAACAATAGGAGGCATAAACAGTTAAAGAAAATATCCACATATAACAGCCCTCAAACAGGATAAAGCTGAGATGATTGAGTCACTGGGATCCAATAAATGACAATAATATATAGCAAATAGCACCAGAATTAATCAATATACAATATACAACCTGTATCAGATACCCATACTGCCACAACCAAATGGACAAAAAATCTCATCATTCTTTAGATGCTGGCATGATGTGCAAGTTCATTCCTTATTTCCCTGATGAAGCTTGTTTTTGCAAGCGACACGCGTTGGGTGGGGACTTATGAACTTGCACATCATGCCAGCATGATGATGATGATGGATCATCATGATGGATGGCACCTTGTTTTTAACATGTTTTTAATGGTCTGTCTAAATAAACATGGTTGATTTTTTTGTATACTAGTGAGTGGAGTGCATTATTAGCCCAAGCTTTCTCCTTGTTTTCCATTGTTCCCTTTGGGCTTATGCACCCTCACATAATTAAATTGGAAATTATTTATTGCTGTGTATCCCCAACTTATGTTTTTCTGGGTGCATATTGGACCTGGCAGATTCCCTTTAAGAGCAACAGCACATATCAGCATGAAAGCACAACGTCAAAATAACCTGTATGCCGAGAAGTTGCTGTGATATGTGTATGTACCGTAAAATAAAGCCATGAAGTATGGAACTGGCAGTGCCTTAGCTTGGAGTCTTCCTACATAAAAGGTTCCTGTCTCAATGAATAATTATCTGAGCCCAAACGCGGGTGAATAATTGATCAGAACTCTCACTGAAATCACAATGTATGGCCAGAAGTATAAAACTGTATGACCATAACGTATTGGATTTTTGCCATTCACTAGAGTTTTCTTCTTAAACCGTTGTACTGAAAAGTGTTGTCCTATGTGGTTTTCAGAATTTTGGGGGCAGCAGGATCCTAACATATTCTTGGTAAATATATGCCATACATTAGACATACATCTGGCCCATTAAACTCTATAGGCATATGACTATATGTACTGTATATGCCGACCACAGAAACTAGCTCCTTGTCACTTTATCCTACCTGCTCTCTATCGGCCAACCTCTATTGATTTATACCTAAAATACACTAGAATTATCCCCACCAAATACATATAACTTATGAAAATTGAAATTATATTATCATATAGGCACTACTACCAGTTAATGTTGGGATAAAACATTTTGTTAGAGTATTCAATAATTTCTAGAACGTTTGGGAATTTTGCCTGTTTTCCAAAGCATCACCCGGTAAATAGTGTTGAGATGATATGTAGTAATCTAAAGACACCACTGAACTGTTCGTCCCTAACTCCGCAATGATATTTTCTTTTCGCATAAGGAAATTTTATGGATTATTACTATATGCATCATTAGTAAGTCCTTAATCCCTTTTTTACTGTCAGACTCATGATAGCAGATCAGATAGCAGTGTAAATGTAACCTGAGGATTACAGATTTCTTTATTTGCTCCGCATTCACCATTTTGTTCCAATGCTTTCCAGGAAAACACCGTTTCATTATTAGTAATGCTCTCTTTACATTGAATTTTGGGATATGCTTGATGTATAAAACATATTAATAATCACTATAAACAGTATATTTTTTTCCCTATTGTACAAAATGGTACAATTGGGTATAGCAAAAAAGAAAAAAAATTGGAAAGTATATGCTTGCGATGGATGTATGGATAAAGATTCATAAATATTGATTCTTTTTTGGTGTATATATCTTGTGGGAAGGAAAAAGTATAAATTAATTGCATACCCCACAGACAATGTCAATAGCGCCTTAAAGGGATATTCAGAAATTAGAAAATAGTTTCTATTATCACTACCAAAACAGAGCTACTGATAACTATGAGCTGTGTCTTGTATTGCAGCTCATCCACATGTAAGTGGCAATAGCAGATACACCAGGCTTAAGCCATTGGAAAGATCGGCCAAGTGTTTTAAAAAAGTAGACTCTATTTTCTATTTTCAGACATTGATACCTTTAATTACTTTAATTACTGCTACTTTGTTCCTGCTCCAGGTCAACAAAAATGGAACAAAAAGTGAAAATTAGTGTTCAACTGACAGTACCATGCTCAGGTGCTTAGTACTCATAACTAGTGATGAGCGGGCACTACCATGCTTGGGTGCTCGGTAGTCGTAACTAGGGATGACCGAGAATGACTATGCTCAGTAGTCGTAACTAGGGATAAACGGGCACTACCATGCTCAGTATTCGTACCTAGTGATGAGCGGGCACTACCATTCTTGGGTGCCCAGTATTCATCACTAGTGATGAGAGTGAGCATTACCATGCTCGGGTGCTCGGTACTCATAACTAGTGATGACTGAGCACTACCATGCTCGAGTGCTCAGTACTTGTAACTAGTGATGAGTGAGCACTACCATGCTCAGGTGCTCAGTACTTGTAACTAGTGATGAGTGAGCACTACCATGCTCAGGTGCTCGGTAGTTGTAACTAGGGATGAGTGAGCACTACTATATTCGGTATTCGTAACTAGGGATGAACGAGCACTACCATACTCGGTAGTCGTAACTAGTGATAGGCGAGCACTACAATGCTCGGGGGCTCAGTAGTCATAACTAGAGATGAGCGAGCACTACCATGCTCAGGTGCTCGGTACTCATAACTAGTGATGAGCGAGCACTACCATGCTCAGGTGATCAGTAGTCGTAACTAGTGATGAGTGAGCACTACCATGCTCGGTACTAGTAACTAGTGATGAGTGAGCACTTGAGCACTACCATGCTGTGTGCCTGGTACTCTTAATGAGCAGTTGGATGCTCAGATGGGCACGACACGAGTACTTGGGTATAATGGAAGTCAGTGGGGAACGCAAGCATTTTTCCTGGAAATCTTCCGGAAAATGCTTGAGTCCCCAATTGACTACCATTATACTTGGATACTCGAGTGATGCTCATCCAAATGTCCAACTGTTCATTACGAGTACCGGGCACCAGAGCATGGTAGTGCTCGCTCATCACTAGTTACGAGTACCAAGCACCCTAGCCTGGTAGAGATCTCTCATCACGAGTGAAAATCTTTTTTTAAGAAAAAGTATAATTTTAAAAGATTTGTCCCAACTGGCCTTTATCTCCCAGCTTGAGAAAGGAGCTTTAATATGCCCTGTTAGAATGCATGTCACAGCTCCACTCATTGTCTATTGCCCTATCTCCCATAGACAATGAAGTGAAGCAGCGATCATATGAAACCATGCTATTTCATTCTAACCCCAGCATTTCCAAGCCCTCTTCTCTGGATCTGTGGAGATCTCAGTTGTCGTCCCACAAGTGACTGGCAAGTTGTCACTTATGCTGTGAATAGCTAACAACTTGTCAAATTGGGACAATACCTGCCAAAAAAAGATCAGCACGGCAATCTCAAAAGAACACCACACCAACACACAGGTGCGCTCTCGCGCACATACAATTATTGCCTTGTTTTGTGTAGATGTTCAAATCGATTAGTTCCGGAGATCCAAGACAGGAGTCTTCCAAACCGAGTTCTGAAGGACTTGGGATTTTCGGAGTCCTCATCATAGTTTTCTTCGCATTGTTCTTGTGTGGCCTATGTCACACATATAAGTTGAATTGTTTTCTCATTAATTTACAGCAGATGTAAATATGAGGTGTACTCTTTAGATACATCCTACATCTGATAACAAAACACTTTAGATATACAATATTCTCAATAATTTAGGTAAAGCATTTTTGATGACATGGAGGAACATGTGATCAAAGAACAACGGGACCAATGATAACTAGTGATGAGCGAATTACAAGCATTCGGGTTAAGATAATTCGCAATGAATCCCAAAGTTCTATTCCGGTATTTGTCACAAATAACGAACCTAATGAAAGCCAATGGAGAACCTGAACATTTTTCATGAAGATTTTCCAGAAAAATGCTCGTGTTCCCCAGTGACTTGCATTAGTTTTGTTATTTGTGATGAATACTGGAATAGTACTTTGGGATTTGTTACGAATAATCAAAACATGACTAGTTACTATTCGCCCATCACTAATGATGAGAACACCTTGTAAGAAGCACTTTATTTCCGAAAAAAATGGGGGGGTGACTTACAAACCACATATGACTTACCGGGGCAGCAGTTGTGGTGCAGGGTCGGCGATACGGAGGGCGTGTCGCTGCAGTGGAGCAGCTCAGGTGGGTCAGTGTGTGGCAGCGGAGGGTTGGCAATATTGTGGGCTTGTGGGGTATCATGGCAGTCAATGATCTGCCAGTGGGCTCAGAGGAGGGCGTTTTTGCAGCTCAAGAGGGTCAGTGTGCGATAGCAGAGGGTCAGCGATACTGTGGGTTCATGTGGTGTCACGGCGGTGGGCGCCATTGATCTGCAGACTGTTTTGAATCGCCGGCGGTTAACGTGATGGACTTCAAGAAAATGGCGACAGAGGCCAATCTTCGCAGGTACCGCCTCTGCAACCATTTTCTTGAAGTCCATGGCGTCAATAGCTGGTGACTCAATGGAGCCCACAGTCCGCTAGCAGATCAATGGTGCTCGCAGCCGCGACATCATTGGTTGAGGGCAATCAATCAGTTTTCAACTGGCTAACACAATACCAAAACTTTTTTCTTTTAACTGAATATATTGTCTAACAGCACTGGTCATCTCTTTTAAGAAACTTTTTAATACAATTTTGGGTGGGAATCTCAAAGACGTTTCACTGTGTGAAGTTTATTAAGTCAGTAATGTTTATCTTAATTGCCTGAAATCATCTCAGGTACTTGCTAATTTTTACATATATATTACCATCATAACAGTTTACATTAAAATTAAATTGCCTTCACTCAAACTATAGACATATATCAACAGTGATGAGATTTTGTATAAACGGTAATGAACACATTTTTATCACCAGAGCTGAATTGTAAATGTATCGAGAAATGTGAATATAAAAATTTGCTGTCATTCTAAAGTCTCATGAAAGCATGACTATGACCAATTATCACCACAGACCATAATAAACTTTATTACACAGCAATTAAAACATAGAAAACAAAAAATTACATTATATATATATATATATATACATATATATATATATATATATATACAGTATATAAAAACGGGACACAATCTACACAATGTAATAGAGAAAAAGGGCTTAGTTGGCAGAGAAAATCAATAACCACAGAATAAACCAAAGATAAATATGGTTTATGTTAATGCATATGGCATGCCAAGCAAACCCCGACGCGCATTTCCCCACAACGAGCTTCATGTCCTAATCCATTACAGCTTTGAACATGAGTCTATCTTTATTTTATAGACAATCATCTTGGCTATCTCATACATAAATTTGACTTGAAACTATTTAGCATATGATTAGTTATGCAGAGTCTAGTCATGTCACTGCATTGTTATGGTTTTGCTCCTGGTGTTTGAAAAATTTATTTCTTCCTGTATACTACAAATTACAACCTGTTCTCACATTCCCTAGTAGCTCAGTGAGTTATTAGATGGATTCCCAAGCAAAAGGTCACTGGTTCGAATTGAGGAGCAGCCATGAGGAAGGTTTCCAAACAAAAGAAAAGTAGTAGCATCCAGCTCATCGATAGCAATCACTCGGCTAAGAAAATTACCAAACTGCGTCATGTGAGTGCCATCACTGTTGGAAGTATACGAAATCAGGTCCGTCCATCCATTCAAAAAGCAAAGGGTGGACATCCATGCAAAATATCAGAGTCAACAAGTCAGCTCATCACAAGGTCTATTAGTTCATAGACATGTATGCAAGCACCATGTGACACCCGTTACTTAAGTCTGGAATGTTGGCCCGAAAAAAAGGTGAGGAAACCTTAACTTCAATATTGTCATAAGCGTCGGCTCGAGTTTGCAAAAATGTACAAAAAGTGGATAGTAGAAGATTGGAAACTGGAGATTTGGAGCAATGAGGCGAAAGTAAATAGACTTAAGCTCTGATGGGCGCAAATAGATCTGGAAGAAACAAGGGAAAAATGGGCTAATGGATCAAGAGATTGAAGGAACTGTCAAGTTTGGTGGAGGATGATGATCTCAATGCTGAGCTATATGTCAGTATCCTACAAGGCAAGTTACTTTGTGCAAATCGAGTATTATGGGTTTGAAAATGACGAAATAGTGTTCCAGCAGGACAACACTACCTTGAGATTGGTGAAGAAACAGTTTAACAACAATGAAGTAGAGCTGCTGGATTGTCCCCACAGTCCTCAGACCTCAGTTCAATTGAACAGTTATGGGTAGAGTTGAAGCAAAAGCTGTATACATAGCCAATAGAGTCTGACCAGCATACACCAACATTGGGAACATGTAGAAGAGACCTGGGAATAAATTTTGGTTGAATCATGCTTGAATCTGATAAAGAGCATGCCCAGAAGGACTCACGCAGCATTTAAAGTCAAAAGGTAGATTTACAAAATAATAACAAATTAAATTTAGATTTTTAGGAGTATAACAGTAACAATGTAGAGAGAGACATGACAAGAATCTGTCATAACTAATCATATGTTATACCCTGTCAGGTGCAATATGAACCCAGAACCACGAGCAGTTCTGGGTGTATATTAGTAATCCCTGCCTAACTGTCCCTGTATACACTAGCATAGATAAGAAGAGCTTTAGAAAAAGTATTTGTAAAGATCTTATATTGTATGCTAATGAGCACAGGGACTAGTCTCCTGGGCGTTAGTTTCCCTGGCTAGTTGCCCCTCATTAGCAGGTTAGTACGCCCCTGTGGGCGTCCTATCATGCTAATAAATACGAAGCATCACAGGATTATCTCACTCACCTCTCCGCCACCATCGCGTCCAACGGGGAATTTCGGCTCAGTGTGCATGATCCCGAAGTTTGGGTCATGCGCACTATGAAGCTGGGTGTATGCGTCCTGGCTTCAAACTGACCGAAAGTCCGGGGTCAAGTGCACTGAGCTGAAATCCAGCGATGGCGGCGGAAAGGTGAGAGATAATCCTGTGACACTGCGTCTTCAATAGCATGATAGTATGCCCACAGGGATGTACTAACATGCTAATGGGGGCGACTGGCCAGGGAACTAACGCCCAGGGGACTAGTCCTCTCGCTCATTAGCATACAGTAAAAGATCTTTAGAAATACTTTTTCTAAAGATCCCTTTATCTAATCTAGTATATACAGGGACGGTTAGGCAGGGATTAGCAATATACACCCAGAACTGCTCGTGGTTCTGGGTGCATATTGCACCTGACAGGTTCCCTTTAAGTCAAATTTATGTATGAGCCAAAAGTATTGTCTATAAAGTAAAGATAGCCTCACATTTAAAGCTAATTTGGATGCTGAGCCTGAAAGTCAAAAGTTCAAAACATTGTTACCCTTTTGTTCCTCAGTGCATATCATACTATATGCATTACATTAAGTGGATTATATGTCAAGTCATGCAAGATTTACTGAAACTTTTTCCATGAACATGTCAATCAATCTGATCAGCTCCTCCTGCTCTATACCCTGCTGCCTGCACATCAGATACCATTTTCAACATGACAGGTTCCCTTTAATCTCCCAGCTGTGCAGTGTATTGAAGACGCTGTCTGGTGTCGAGATGTGTTAATTTGCAATGAGAGAGAAATCAGCGGTACCTTTTATGAATCCTTGTTTAATGGTCCCTTGGGTGCTTGGCTTTACAGTCTACACTGCAGTGGTTATTCATCAAAGTATCAGTGTTTGCTTATGTGGCTGTTATCCTTCATTAACAATGTAAGAGCGACCATTAATCACAATGTCTCGAGAAAAACATCGTTCAAAATTTTTCTAAAATTAATCAAAAAGATACCCTAGCAGTTCTGACCTGAGCGTCTCAACTCGTTAACTAGTGAAAAAACAACAACAAAAACAATGTATTGTCCCAAGTATTAACAACTTAATAAAACTGGGTAATTGTCCAATTTACTTAGATTATCTTGATACATTTCTTGTACCAAAATATCAATATTAATTTAAAATGTTTCCAAAAACCTTTTGATAACTGGTATACAACAATGCATATTAAAAAAAAAAGAAATAAAGAAACAAAAGTGGAGAAAGGAAACAGGGAAATAGTTTCTAGCACTTAAAGAGCTGGTTCATTATTCTGCAATAGTGCCACATCCTTGTAAAACTGATAGCGAAGACTTTTTCTAAATACCTTGTTCAGCCAATTATTCCTATGAGCAGCGCTATTACAGTCCGCTCATCCCCATGAAGTGATCCCCTCGGCCTCCGTGACCTCTGGGATCTGTTGAGGTCATGTCAACTTCCAGTTGACCCAACATCACCGCGGCCGGCTCCAGTCTTCCTAAGTGACTGGGCTGTGGGCAGCATTTCACCACTCATCACAGCCCAGCGTCACAGAGCAGCATGTCGCGTGTGCTCTCCTTCACTGCAGAGCGCCACAAGCAGGAGTGACGCTGGGCTCTGACAAGCGGTGAAACTCCACACAGAGCACAGTCAGGAAGACTGGGGCCGGGTTCGGTGATATTGGGTCAAATGGAAGTTGACATGACATTACCAGATCTCAGAGGTCACAGAGCCCGGGGTCACTTCATGGAGATGAGTGGACCGCAATAGCGCTGCTCACAGGCAGACTTGGCTGAACAAGATATTTAGAAAAAAAACTCCCCTATCAATTTTACAGAGAGGTGGCCAATAATGCAGAGTGGTGAACCACCTCTTTAACCAGTGCCTTCCTGAGGCCAATACAAGAAAGTAGGAAGGCAATTATAGGGGTTGTTCTAAAAACACAATGTATCACCTATCTAGAAAATGGATGATAAATGCATATTCAATGGAGGATCCAGCTACTAAGACCCACTGATTTCAAAAACAAGATGCTAAAAATCCCCTGTTGAAATGGAATGGTATTAAGCGCATGCAACCATAACGTTTATAGAGTCAATGAAACAGGGGTTGCATTTGCTTCTTGCTGTTCTACTCAAACAGACCCTTATTCATGTGCATGGAGGATATTAACGGTCATGTATAGGATGGATAGGCAATATAAGTGATAACAAATTTAGGCATGCATATGCTATAGCTGGGTTCACACATAACGACAGCGACAACGACGTCGCTGTTACGTCACCATTTTCTGTGACGCAACAGCGACCTTGTAAGTCGCTGCTATGATCGCTGCTTAGCTGTCAAACACAGCAGAAGCAGCAGCGATCATAACGACACGCGTCGCTGTGCTACATGTGCAGAGAGCAGGGAGCCGCGCACACTGCTTAGCGCTGGCTCCCTGCACTCCTAGCTACAGTACACATCGGGTTAATTACCCGATGTGTACTGCAGCTACATGTGCAGAGAGCAGGGAGCCGGCACTGGCAGCGAGGGTGGCGGACGCTGGTAATGAAGGTAAATATCGGGTAACCAGGGAAAGGTCTTCCCTTGGTTACCCAATGTTTACCATGGTTATAGCTTACCGCAGCTGCCAGACGCCGGCTCCTGCTCCCTGCTCGCTTCATTTCGTCGCTCTCTCGCTGTCACACACAGCGATGTGTGCGTCACAGCGGGAGAGCGACGACCAAAAAATGAAGCTGGACATTCAGCAACGAGTGGCGACCTCACAGCAGGGGCCAGGTCGTTGCTGGATGTCACACACAGCGACAGCGACGGGACGTCGCTGCTACGTCACAGAAAATGGTGACGTAGCAGCGACGTCCTTATCGTCGTCGCTGTGTGTGACACCACCTTAAGACTTAGAAAAGTACAGCAACAGTTCATTTTGCAATCTTCTTCTGTGATACCTAATTCATTTTAGTGGCTTACTGTCCATATTTGAAATAGATAAATCACAGTCCACATTTTGTTGGTGACATTTTTGAAGGACTTTATGAAAAAAAATCATATGGTTCTGTTTTACCATTATTCATACAGTATTACTACATGTATCTACTGTATATTAATTAATTCATAATTTTAACAAAAGTGATATTTGATGTGCTCTATAGGTCTTTAAATTAATGTATTACATTTTTGCATTAAAGCAATACTTCAATAGTTGAAAGTTCTAAGTAATTTAGCATCCAAATGGCACCATCAGGGCTTGGCTGGCACATTTCCAACTAGGGGCAAACACAAGGCATCGGCAACCCACCTTTTGCCTGCTTATCTCAGGCCACTATTTTAAAACAGCAGAGGTAGCAGGCTTTAAAAACAGGCAGGTACATAGATATGGGAACAGAACTGATTTTGGTGCATAGATACGAGAGCAGAACCAAGCTTACTGCCTGCATACATATTGCAACAAAAGTAAGCTGACTACATAGATATAAAAAAATTGTTTAAAAGAACAGAGAGTCCTCAGTGGTTGATAGATATAGGGAAATTAACTACAGTACATAGACACAATAACAAAACAAAGTTTACTAAATACATACAGGAACTGGAAGAAGCCAACTACATAGAAAAGGGAGCATAACTATCTTATTACAAAGACAAGGGAGCAAAACCGAGCTTACTACAGAGATATGGGTTCAGAATCCAGCTTGCTACATAGATACAGGAACAGAAAAACTTAATACCCAGATATGGGAAAAGAACAGAGCATACTAAATCAATATGGAAGCAGAATCGCTCTTTTCAGGTTCACTACATAGATACAACAACAGAATCAAGCCTCCTATATACAGGAAAATAACCAAGCTTACTCCATACGTATGATACCAGAATCAACATCACTACATAGATACAGTAACAGAGCCAAGCTTATTGCATAGAGATGGTACCAGAACCAAACTTCTTAGATATTGCCCTATAACCAAGCTTACTATGAAGATATTGAAACATAACCAAGCTATCTGCATAGATATAGTAGTACAAAAAGAAGTATAGCACTACAGAAAAGAAAAAGGTGCCAAGATAGTCTTCACTAGTCCACAAGTGACAGGAGTCGCGATATCCTGCAGTGCCACTTCAATACCACTTCTCAGTTTGAGAAAGATCACTAGACCGAAACATTACACATGTACAAGATTCCTTACCAAAATTAAAAAACTACAGTTCCTTCATTTATGTGAGTGCCGGGTTCCTCATATTTACTGCATAGATACAGAACCACAGCCCAGCTCACTACACATGCAAAAGTTACCTAGTGAGACCCTTTTGAGGACACATCTTAAAACAACAAAAAAAACAAACAAAAAACACCCTTTTGGAAACTTTTTCACCCTCAAGAAATAGTTTCAAATTCTGCGTTAGGATACGACTGTTTACATACTCTCTTCACTGTTCACAACACTGCTTCATATGCAGTTTGCATAGAGACAATCACATGCCAACCTATTTCTCTAGTGATTGAAACAATGAGAGAAGCAAAAGAGTTTGGCAAGTGCTTGTCTCTATACAAAATTGCATATGGAGTGATGATATGACTAGCACTAAGGGAGCAAAAACAGCCGAATCCTAAAGCTACGTTCCCACGATCAGTATCAGCATTTTTTTGTCTGTTTGGTCAGTTTCCTTCCCTGTTGAGCCACAGTCTGGTTGATCTCTGTCCAAATGCTGATGGTTATATTATCTTTTCTTCTTCCTTTGGTCTGCACTTAATCAGGTGTTCTCCTTTGCTTATTTTGTCTTGATCCTATCACATTCCGGGTGGGGCTGTTTTTACTCTCCTTTCACCAGCATTCTTCCCTGGCTATGTTTCCATGTGGATTCCTGCTAAGGAGTTCCAGCCCTGCAGCTAAGGGATTTGCCTGTAAGGCCCCTTTCACACGTTAGTGATTCTGGTACGTTTGTGCTTTTTTTTTTTAAACGTACCAGAATCACTGACATACGCAGACCCATTATAATCAATGGGTCTGCTCACACATCAGTGATTTTTCACTGCACGTGTCTCCATGCGGCGTACCCGCGTGTGCGTGATTGCCGCACGGAGACATGTCCATTTTTTTCTGGCATCACTGATGTCCCACGGACCACGCAGTGGTGTGGTCCGTGAAACACGTGCCAGAAAAAAACGTGCTTCTAAAATAAAAAACATTTTAACTCACCCGGCTTCAGCCGCGCTCTCTGCAGCCTGTTCTCCCTGCTGCTTCTGAGCTGGCTCATTACTGTCGCGCATATTCATGATGCACGACACAGCCGACCCGGAAGCAGCTGCTGCGGGGGTCAGCGCCGGCCGGATGCTGCACCGCGGGAGCGATCAGGACCATGGAGAGCTGGAGCGAGCACAGGTGAGTTAATCTCTAAGTGCAATCACGGGCCACGGAGAACGGAGCCCGGATTGCACTTAGACAACCCACGTGTGCCGTGATTCACGGCACACGGAGGGACATGTGCGTGTTTTACACGCCAGTGAAAAACGTCAGTGTTTTTCACTGACGTGTGAAACGGGCCTTAGGCAGAGACCAGTGTTGTATTTGCATTGTGTATTTCTCATTTGCCTTCCCCACACCTTTCTTCAGTTCTCTGTTAGGTTTTCTAGGAGGGTACACGTCCTTGCATTTATTTTTTCTCCTTTTTTCACTGTTTGCTCACCTTGAGTTCCCCTCTATTCCTGCACACTTTCTCTATTTGGTTAGTTTTGCATAACAACTTTCTCTCTGGTTCCTAATTAGGAACGAGAAACAGCTCGATGGCCTTTTATGGAGACAAGTCAGAGCTGATATTTATAAATGTTCAGCTAGAGACATTTTAGTCTGTACAAGAACCAGTAGGGTGTGGATGTGGCTGCTCTGGTGTAGGCATTATTTCTCCCTTTTGTGTTAGTTTGGTACGTGAACAACGAATACTCAAATTTCTGAAGAACCCCAGTATGAATGAAGCAGTGGTCAATCATATGCACCTCTGCTCATACTTAGGCCCCCTTCACGCGTCAGTGATTCCGGTACGAATAACGTCCGTTTTCATACATACCGGAGACACGGACATACACAGACCATAAAATCAATGGGTATGCGCACACAAGTGTTTTTACAAGGACCGTGTGTTCCACATGGTGACAAGTCCGTGTTTCTCCGGCAGCACTGATGTCACACGGACCACACACTGATGTGATCCGTGTGACACGTACCTGAGAAAACATGTGTTTTTGAAATAAAATTATTTTCTATACTCCCCTGTCTCCAGCGCAGGTGTCTTCGGTGCTGCTGTCACTTGCTTCCAGGCCCGCTTTTAATGCTCAGGAATATTCACAGCACCTCAAACCCAGAAGCAGCAGCAGCACCAGACACAGCAGCGCTGGGGACAGGTGAGTAAAATGTTCCTGCTCTTTGTGTACTATCACGGATAGCACACGGTGAACACTAGAGTGCCAAAATCACGGTACATGGATGGGCAACATGTACCTTCAACACCGCTGTGCAAAGCGTCAGTGTTTTGTATGGATGTGTGAAAGAGCATGCCAGAGAAAGCGGAGCACAACATTTTGGTGGTCTTCGGCAATCCTATTAAAATTTGATGTAGCTTAGGGTCATATGATTGACGACCACTCCATTCACACAGAGGTCTTTAATGCCCCAGTTCTTGGGGTTGGTGGAGGATAGGATAACTTCTGAACTTGATATAACCACTTTCAGCCCACCCAAAATCTCTACCTTAAAGGGAACCAATCACCAGGATTTTTGTATATAACATAAAGCCAGTGCTATACTGGCACTATCAGGCTGATTCTATACATACCTGTAGTGGTCAGCTCGGATGTTTAGGATTTGAAATCCAATAAAGTAAAGATTATAAAATCAGCAGCTTCTTAAGTGACAGCAGCTGAGGATCAGATAATATCTGGGGGGGAATTCATAGTTATCCCCTTCCCCTGTTAGAATTAGCATAAGTATTATAGAATCAAAATAACTTTTCATTACCAGGACCTGTTTGATGTCATACCCATGTGACCAGAAGGGGTGGTGCCTCAGTGAACAGAAAAATGCTGCTTCCTGGTATCAGCTTTGTTGGCTGAGGCCCCGCCCCTTCTGGTAACATGGGTATGATCTCACACAGGTCCTGGTAGTGAAAAGTTGAATCAATTGTATAATACTTATGCTAGTTCTAACAGGGGGAGGGGATAACTAAGCGTACCCCCATATATTATCTGATCCTCAGCTGCTGTCACTCAAGAAGCTGCCGATTTTATAAATTTTACTTTCTTGGATTTCAAAACCTAAACATCCGAGCTGACCACTACAGGTATGTAGAAACTCAGCCTGAGGCCTAAGCCACATGGCATGAAAATCGGAGCGAGTGGAATGCGATGTTTTATTGCATTCCACTCGGACCAATATTAGCCTATGTCCCAGCACCCACAAGCGATTATTTTCTCAGCCCTAATCGGACCGAGAAAACAATCACAGCATGCTGTAATTGTAATGCAAGTCTTGTTTCTCTTGCAGACATTCAAGTCTATGGGGCGAGAGAAAAATCGCACTGCACTCGCATTACACCGGTGTACCGAGAGTGCAGGGCTAGAATGGCAATAGCCGGCAACGGAGTAGAGAGGGAGATAAATCGATCCCTCCTCTCCTCAGCGCCAGCCCGCCCCCCACAGCTGAGGTCCGATCGCTTTATCGGACCTCAGTCGCAGTGACACTCGCATGACACTCGACTGCTGCTGTGGTGCCTGCGTGAGCCGAATGTCATGCGAGGATAGCAGTAGATCCCGGTGTAGCCCCGGCCTGATAGTGCCAGTATAGCACTGGCTTTTACTTATATACGAAAATCTTGGTGATTGGTGCGCTTTAATGAAACATTGCTTCATTACATTTATAGTAACTTTTTTTTAGGCCTCGTTCAAGGATGACTAAAGGCCCCGTTACAAGCAACAACGTATCTGATGATATATCGCCGGGGTCACGGATTCCGTGACGCATGTCCGGCATCGTTAGTGACGTCGTTGCGTGTGACACAAATGAGCGGCCATTAACGATGGAAAATACTCACCAAATCATCCATCGCTGACACGTCGTTCATTTTCAAAAAATCATTGATTGTTGAGGACGCAGGTTGTTCGTCGTTCCCAAGGCAGCACACATCGCTACGTGTGACACCTCGGGAACGACGAACTACAGCTTACCTGCGGCCGCCGGCAATGAGGAAGGAAGGAGGTGGGCGGGATGTTACAGCCGCTCATCTCCGCCCCTCCGCTTCTATTGGGCGGCTGCTTAGTGACGCCGCTGTGACGCTGCACGAACTGACCCCTTAGAAAGGAGGCGGTTCACTGGCCACAGCGTCGTCGCTAGGCAGGTAAGTCCGTGTGACGGCTCCTAACAATATTGTGCACCATGGGCAGCGATTTGCCCATGACGCATAAACGACGGGGGCGGGTACGTTCGCTAGCGATATCACTAGCTATATCGCTGCGTGTAAAGCCCCCTTAAGTTTATGCATTAAGGCTCCTTGCAAAATAAAATCTGTCAATAATAATATTACGGTCCTGTACATCTGCCCTTATGTGCAGTCATTGCATATTGTAAATTGCAATAATAGAATATGTGCAATTTTCTACTACAGTCATTTTATAATTGTGTCACTAGAACAAATAAAAATCTATTAATTTATGGTATTACTGCAAACACATGTTTTGCTATACTTGTAATAAAATCAGCAGTCATTTCATTCAATGATCACAATTTTCTTGGCCCTATGCCCATCAAGGAGGCTGGGGTTGTAGAATTAGAAAACATTGTGTAAGTAATGTAAAGCAAGTGCATCAACCCACTGAGTTCACGGACTGTTCAGAGGGCACTAATGAGATGGGTTAGGTAGACCAATTACACACATAGGTTGGTTGATTGCAAAGGAACAGAAGCGCGGTACTCCCCTCTCTGTGGTTGTCATGGAGAAACTCCATCTATTGACTCAAATGTTTAAAAGGCTGCATGAATGTAAGTATAATTTGGACTGCATACGGGGAAAAAAAAATATCTGCCTTTACTGCATTAAATTAAAAAACACCCAGTGGAAACGCTCTCATGCATATTAATTTGCATTTGGATAGGAGACCTCAAAAACAAATGTATGCAAGATAAGATTTATTAAAGAGTATTTCTCCTAGTACAGTGATACCTCGGTTTTCATTGATAATTCGTCTGAATACAATGAAAACCGAAACCAACTAAGGGGTACTTTGCACACTACGACATCGCAAGCTGATGCTTGCGATGCCGACTGCGATAGTTCCCGCCCCCGTCGCAGCAGCATTGATATGCCCTGCGACGTCGCTCTGGCCGGCGACCCGTCTCCTTCCTAAGGGGGGCGGGTCGTGCGGCGTCACAGCGACGTCACACGGCAGGCGGCCAATAGGAGCGGAGGGGCGGAGATGAACGGACGTAAACATCCCGCCCACCTCCTTCCGCATTGCAGCCGGGACGCAGGTAAGATGATCTTCCTCGCTCCTACGGCTTCACACACAGCGATGTGTGCTGCCTGCTGGAATGTGGAACAACATCATACTTTCCCTCCGACAAAATTATGGAAATGTCGGACCCTACACCGATCATACGATAACAACGATTTTGCGCTCGTTAATCGTATGTAAAAGGATTTGCACACTACGATATCGACAGCGACGCCGGATGTGCGTCACTTTCGATTTGACCCCACCGACATCGCAGCTGCAAGGTCGTAGTGTGCAAAGTACCCCTAAAGCCGAAGCAATTATTTCCATAGGAATCAATGTAAATCCAATTAATTTGTTTTAGGCTCTCTAAAATACATACCAGAAACACATTTTATAGGGAATAAAGGATAGTGTTTAATACTAAAAACAATAAGAAATGAATATAAAAGGAATATAAAACACTAATATAAAGACTAAAAACATTTTATCTTATATTTCTTACATACATTTTGAAACTGACGAGCAGGGTGACACTCACACAATGCCACACAGAGCAGGAGAATGCATGGATCACCCTTTGTTTTTGCAAAAATAGCAGCGTAGTCACGTGGGCAAGCAGACAAAAAGAAACGAAAACCAAAGCAATCAACGAAAACCGAGGTAAATTGTTAGGGGAAAAAAATCAACGAAAACCAAAACCAACAATAACCGAGATCAATGAAAACCGAGGTATCACTGTACTGTGAAAAATAATGTACTCAACTAGTGTTGGGAAATTCTCCAAAATATCATAGCCCTTTAAAATAAATGTGTGATTTTTTTTATTATGGATCATTAGATACACTGAAAGAGATAGATTAATTAAACAGTTTGCACCAGAAAATTGATGTAAAATGGCAAAAACAAAAACAAAAAAATGGACAAAATTTTTTCAAATTTTCGCATTTTCTTTTTGAAAGAGTAGAGCTTAAAGGGATGGTTCACCCCTTTTCATTATTTGCTAGATCGATATTATGTTGAGAAACAATGTTTCTCTCAAATACCTTATGCTGGCAATCGTGTCTGTGAGCGGCGCTATTGTGGACTGCACTTCCCCATTGTGTGACCCCCAGGGCTCAGTGACCTCAGGGATCTGGTGATGTCACGTCAACTTCCTGCTCACCTGACATCACCGCGGCCAGCCCGTCTCTGTGAGTGACTGGGCTGCGGGCGACGTTTCACCACTCATCATCACAGCCCAGCCCATATTCTGCCTGCTTACTCCTCCCTCACTGCAGAGCACTGTAACCAGGAGCGATGCTGGGCTGGGATGAGCGGTGAAACATTGAAATAATTTACCAGTATATATTTAGCTGTAAAGGTAATCTTACTAATGTTATCTTTAAATAGGGTTTAAGGAGACCTTTCAGGATCATTAAGTTATTGTTCTACCTTATCCTGTTATCTTGTTGTAAGCTCAGAAGAATTTAGTATCTCAATTTAGTTGTCATAGGTATATAAAAGGTTAATATTTTATAGTTTGCTTCGATTATCCTTGAAACAATTTATATCTATATAATTCCACAGAGAGAGAACTGCCGCACCAACCTCCTCACTTGGATCCGAGGAAGCGTATTCATACGCAAAACGGCCGTCGTCTGTGAGGGGGCCTGCTGACAGCTCTACTCCTGCCGCTTTTACTGCACCTTTTCTAATAAAGAATGTGCTGGATTTGGGTGAGTGCTGTCCTCTTTCTGACATGGACTCAATTTATATCTATATATTTAGCTTTAAAGGTAATCTGTCAGGTGATTTTGTGGTACATTACTAATGTTATCTTTAAATAGGGTTTAAGGAGACCTTTCAGGATTATTAAGTTATTGTTCTACCTTATCCAGTTATCTTGCTTTAAGCACAGTAGTATTCAGTGTCTCAGTTCAGGCTAGTCAAGTGTATGTAAATACAAATTTGCATATGTACTGCCCCCCCCCACCTCTCAGTGGGTAGGGGCAGCAGTGCAAATTCAGTTCAGACTTATAATCACTAATGCTAGCACTGAAAGATGAGGGGGAAAGCAAAGCATATACAGCTTGTATTTACATATTATTGACTAGTTAGAATGTCACACTGAACTCCCCAGAGCTTACAACAAGATAACAGGATAATGCAAAGCAATAAAACTTACTGATCCTGAAAAGCCTCAAGTACTATTTAAAGGTAACATTACTATTATACTAGAAAATCACTTGACAGATTTCCTTTTATATCTCTTTATTTCTGTATGCTCAGAATAAGTTCTATTTGCAAAAGCAACAAGACAGGATATTTGCTTACTGAAACTCTGTTGAAGACCATTGGAAACTGGTTTAAGCACTTCTTCAGAAGTCAGCTAGTTTATTTTTAATCTTACATATCCTGTTGTGGCAATATGCTGAAACCTCCTTTTTTCTGCGAAGATAATAAAAGCTCCATGCCTTTGAGTATGGATAAAATGAGCTTTAAACACAGACGGACCCATGTGTATACTCTATCTCCGATCAATTGCTGTCCTGATTTGATCAGCACTGGCAATGTGTGAGATCCCTTTTGTGTCTCTCCTAAAGCTCTCTCTAAAGAGGGCTTTCCAGGTCAGGTATAGAAAAGTGAATCCAATAAAATTCCTTTAAAATTTCCCCCAAGTTTCTGATTTTCCAGACTCTGAACTCCAGACAGGATTTTGAGAACTGGGAAGGAGTTAAAAAATTATAATTACCTGTCCTTGGCCCTTCCCATGCCTTTCCTTCTGCTAGTTGTACAATTAGCTCCTCTGTCTTCATCTATTGTCTTCTATCTTCTTTTGTCTCATTCAGGCTCTAGCTTTGGAAGCATGTCATTTATTTTAATCCATGTATCATGTTGTAGTCGAGCACATGGGGCCTAATGAAAAGCGGTAGCACAGAGGCACAAAAGGAGATAGAAGGTGGAAAACAGAATAGAGAAGACAGAGGAGCTGTTCAGAGGACCACTGGTGGTAGGAGAGCTTTGGGAACGACTGAGAAAAGTGGGGTAAGATTTTTATTCTAAACCCTTTCTGCTACATTCAATTTTCACCGAATGTATTGAGGCATATTAAACTTTGAGTGAGTCAGCCAAATTAAAAATTTTGGGAGATTTGCTATTCTTTAACAGCAGGTAACTGTATACTTCTCCCATGAATTTAGGGGACGCCGGTGGAATTGCATGTTTTGATATTCTGCTGGAGTCACCAGTAGGTACAGTTTTAAGTTTATCTTAGCTTTATGGTTGTAGCACCATTGCTTGAATGGACTTCAGGATCCTAGACACTGTTAGGCTATGTGCCCACGGGTCAATGTACCCGTGGATTTTGCCACGGAAAACCCGCGGATTTATCTGGATTTTCCAGATAAATCCGCAGGTTTAAGCAAGTACAGACATTCCCCATGTTACCCAATAGGATTTGGGGAGTGATGTGTCCATGCTGCAGTATGTGCGGCTGCGGAATATGCTACGGATGTCCTGCAGCCGCACATAACTGCATGTCAATTATTCATGCGGAAATATCTGCGGAATTCCCGCTCCTCCACTATGGAGATACAGGGCGGGAATTACGCAGGTATTTCTGCACTTGTCCCGCAGGTTTACCGCAATAAAAATGCTCGAAACCCACAGCAATAGATAGCTGCGGATTCAGGGGAGCAGCTGCGGGAAACCTGCAGACAAACCTGCGGAAAAATTCATGGGTACATTGTCCCATGGGCGCATAGCCTTAAGGGTGCTTTACACGCTGCGACATCGCTAGCGTTTTCCAGCGTGTGACAGCTACGAGCGACTGTTAACAAGCAAAAATACTCACTTTATCATTGTTCGTTGACATGTGGTTCATTTTCAAAATATCGGTCACATTCCTGGATGCAGGTTGTTCGTCGTTCCTGAGGCAGCACATGTCGCTCCGTGTGACACCCCGGGAACGTCGTACACAGCTTACCTGCGTCCCGCCGGCAATGAGGAAGGAAGGAGGTGGGTGGGATGTTATGTACCGCTCATCTCCGCCCCTCCGCTTCTATTGGCCGGCCGCTGTGTGACGTTGCTGTGACGTCAAACGTCCATCTCCCTTTAGGAAGAGGATGTTCGCTGCCCACAGCGAGGTCGTTTCAAAGGTAAGTACGTGTGACAGGGGTGAACGACTTTGTGCGACACGGGCAACAAATTGCCCGGGACGCACAAACGATGGGGGCGGGTGCGATCGCACATGCGATCGCACGATAAATCAACGCGTGTAACGGGGCCTTTAGTCTCACCTGCTGAGGTTGATTCACAAAGTTGCAGGTCAGGATGAACACAGACCTAGAGAGTTGTGAGAACAGACTGGAAGGCACATGGGAAAGCAAGGAATTGGACAACTGGCTATGCAATATGCAGTATGGCCAACAAACAAGCAAGGCAGGACACACTGCAAGTCATAAAGATAGGATGGCAGTGAAAAGATTCTAATAAGTTTGTGTTGTTGTAGAAAACAATGGACTAACCAGCAGGTCTGATTGTGTGTTGAAATCATGAGCATTTGAAAAACTGCATAGTATGAATAGTGTCTAAGAATTAGTTTGAGACGCTTATGGCAAATGATGGGTTAACCAGCAGGTCTGAGAAATTATAGAAATCACAAGAGTTTGTAAAGATGAATGCTGTATATTATGAATAGACTAAGTATTAGTTTGAGAATTTTTTGGCAATTTGTGTGTTAAGTATCATATCTAAAGGCCAGTTGACACGCAGCGACATCGCTAGCGATGTCATTGCTGATTGCACCCGACCTCGTCATTTGTACGTCACGGGCAAATCGCTAGAACCCATCACATGGACTTACCTTTCCTGCGACATCGCTGTGGCCGGCGAACAGCCTTTTTTTCTAAGGGGGCGATTCGTGTGGCGTCACAGTGACGTCACACGGCAGGCGTCCAATAAAAGCGGAGGGGCGGAGAGCAGCTGCAGGAAAGTCACGCCCACCTCGTTGCTGGAGGAGACAGGTACGGTGTTGTTCATCATTTCTGGGGTGTCACACGTAGTGATGTGTGCTGCCTCAGGAACGACGAACAACCTGCGACCTGAACCAGCAACGATTTTATGGAAATGAACGACGTGTCAACGATCAATGATGAGGTGAGTATTTTTAATAGTTAGCGGTCGCTCATACGTGTCACACGCAACAATGCCGCTAACGAGGCCGGATGTGCGTCACGAATTCCGTGACCCAACGACATCTCGTTAGCGATGTCATTGCATGTAAACTGACCTTTAGGATTGTAGAAGTTATAAAAGTTTGCAAATACAAATGCTGCATAGTTTGAACAGCATCCAAGTTTCATTTCAAGGTGCTTATGGAAAATGATAGATTAACCAGCAGGTCTCAAGGCCCTTTGGGTGCAAATTGTACAAATTATATGAGTCTGAGGAAATGACATTAACTGAAGACACTGAATGGTGGCAAACTCTAAACAAGAACAGAACACATTACAAAGCCAATATTCAGAATAATGGGTAAAAGGCCCTGGGAGATTATGTCACTCAGGAACACTACACCATTTATAAAACTTGACGTGGAGCACAGCAGAGGGCGGCAGCCATAGGAAAAAGGGAGCAGAGCCTGTCCGACCCTGAAGATGAGAAAGGTGCATAAAAGAAACAAGCCTAATTGATGTGCTAGTGCTGGGGTTTACTTGTGGCATATGTGATTTAATAGAAGTTTAAATTAAATCATCACCAATTTACTGTATTTACTTAAAGGGAACCTGTCACCAGATTTGGCGACTCGTATAAGCTGCGGCCACCACCACTGAGCTCTTATATACAACATTCTAAAATACTGTATCTAAGAACCAAGGCTGTGCAGTATGACGTAAAAAACACTTATAATACTCACCTAGAGGGCGGTCTGGTCCAATGGGTGTCGCTGCTCTCCGGTCCGGTGCCTCCCCTATCCAATCCGGTGCCTCCTCTCTGCTGCAACTTCCGTCCTCTTTCCTCTGAACCCAGTGTGGATGACGCATCTACATCCTCCACACAAGTTGACAGGCAGTTTGATCTGCACTGCTGAGGGCAGATGATAGTACTGTAATACGCAGACATGAGGAAAGGTTACAGACCGCCAGTGCATGCGCACTACAATACTTTGATCTGCCCTGAGCAGGGCAGATCAAAGTGCACCTGCGCAGGACTGTTGTGAATGTCATCCAAGTGGGTGCTGTTGTGGAGCTCCCTCTGGTGGCCAGGAATGGTAATGAAGCTGAGTTGGAATCTGTGATTCAGACAGGTGATGGAATTAAATTGGGAATCTAGGAAATCCTATTGCAGATGAGCCTAGTTTTTGTAGGAGATCATTTTGTGCCTGGCGGTCGCCGGTGATAAATGTTCCTGCCTGCTTCTGAAGATGGCTGGGAGTTTCCCCTTCTGTTTTTCCAATATATTTGGTGCCTGAATCTACTCCAGATAAGTTTACTGTTTCTGTGCTTAATTGCTGGATTTGCACTTAAGAGTGTTTCTGCATATTCCATTTGGTTCTGTGTTTGGTTTCTTTTATGTGAGGATCTGTCTCTCTGCTTTTGTGAGCAGCGCAGTTTCTCCAGCAAGAAAGGGAGCTTGCTCTCTGTTCATGTTTGGATTATTTGCACTTTAGAATATTTTTTGTTCTGTGATTTTGTTTCTACCCATTATATCTGCAGTTCTGTTTAAAGTGTCTAGCACAAAAGTACCTTGGGGGAGAGTCCGTGCGGTCTCAGATTTTTTTATTATCAGGAGATTGGTATTTTTGCAGGGTTTTTTGCTGGCCGCAATCAGTTATCTGTCCTGTCCTGTTCTATCTAGTAAGTCGGGCCTCACCTTGGCTGATCTATATTTTCTGTGTATTGTGTTTTCTTACATCACCGTTGTTGCATGTTGGGGGCTTGCTTTTTCTTTGGGGACTGCTCCGAGGCAAGTTAGGATTCCACATTTCTATCTTTGAGGTGTAGCAAGTTTCTCAGGCAGTGACAAGCTGTCTTGGTGTGTTAGGAATATCCCACTGCTATTTCTAGTGTTGTCTGATAGATAGAGGATTGCGGTCAGCTGAGTTTCCAACTACTCTTGTGGTTTTGTTTTTTCCTTATTAATGGGATTTTTAGTGATCGTCCATGATTACCAGATCATAACATAGGACCTCAATGCTGGCTGGTGTGCATGACGTAGGACACATTATGCACACGGGTCTCAGAAGAAGGAGGACTGCGATCTCCACAGAGGAGGCACCAGACCGGAGAGCTGTGACACCCATCGGACAGAACCGCCCCCTATGGGAGCATAATAAAGGTGTTTTTTACGTTATACAGAGCAGCCTGGGATCTCATATACAGTATTCTTGAATGCTGTATATAGGAGCTCACTGGTGGTGGCTGCAGGTTATAGTTGCCAAATCTGGTGACAGGTTTCCTTTAATTGTCTCCTCTGTCTTGCTCCACTACTTATTACATTCCTAACGTTTCCCCTTCTCTCATCCTGCTCATAGTGGCTTTAGGATTCTCATTGTTGGCCACAACCTCAGGTCTTTGGCCACTGATCAATCAACATGCAAGCCAGGGGTTGTAGCAGCTAAATTTGCTCCCCAGTCACCGCTGCACATTCTGTTTAGCGCGTTCTCCTCTTATGCTGGAGCGCTCCACCATTTGCCTGTTTCCGCACACTGCCAAGTGATTGGCATATGGAGCAAAAAGCAGCAGGGAATGTCAGCCTTTGGAAAGTGATCAGTTTAGCAGCTGCTTGGAGAGCAGCCTCTGCTGGGCAGAAATTACACAGCGCAGTGCCGTGTATATTAGCTTAAATACAGCTGCTGACTTAATGGAGAATTTGATTATTTGTTTATTTAGAAAATGCATTTTCAGACACCTCTTTAGGTACATTGGGCTCCCTTATAATGACTCTAATCTATTAGCCAGAGAACAGTTATACAATGTGCCTCTATGCAGCATCCAGCATATCCATAAATTGCTGGGATACAGCATTAATTTCGATGAGAAGTGTATAATGCTTCATATCACCTATGGTGACAGGTAAGGCTACTTTCACACATCCGTTTTTTTGCATCAGGCACAATCCGGCGTGTGCCTGATGCAACGGATCCGGTGTAGAATATGCAAAAACGGATGCACCGGATCCTTTTTTTTTTGACGGATCTGGTATACCTGATCCATCAAAAACAGATCTGGTGCATCCGTTTTTGCATCCATTTCGTCCGTTTTTTTGCTGGATTCGTTTTTTCAATACAATGGAGCATGCTCAGTTTAAAAAAAAACAGATCTGGTGGCCGCATCCGTTTTTTGCCACATTACGCCGGATCCGGTGTCCATAGGCTTCCATTGTAAGGCTGCTTGCACACATCCGGTTTTTGCAGTGCGGCTCAATCCGGCTCAAAAACCTATGCAACGGATGCGGCGAGAAAACAGGATCCGTTGTATAAGTTTTTCCATGCAGCCTGTCCGTTTTTTGACGGATGCGGCTTGATACTGAGCATGCGCAGTGCAAAAAAACCGCATCCGGCTGCGGTTTTTGCCACAGGACACTGCATCCGGCGTCCATAGGCTTGCATTATAAATCGTGCCGGATCCGATGCGATGCAGTTTTTTTCGCCGCACAAAAAATGTGCCAGGCAACGTTCCATCCGGCTGCCGCATGGGCTAAATATGCCGCATCTGTCAAAAAACGGACGCAACGCAAGGCCATACGGCACAATACGGCGCTAATGCAAGTCTATGCAGAAAAAGACGCAACCGGCGGCAAAAAAAAAGGTTGCGTTTTTTCTGCAAAGCGCCGTATTGTGCCGCTCAGCAAAAACCGGATGTGTGAAAGCAGCCTAAATCACGCCGTATCGCGCTGGATCCGGTGCAATGCAGTTTTTTGTCAGAGACAAAAAACGTTACAAGAGACATTCCATCCGGCTGCCGCATTAGCCCATTACGACGGATCCTGCAAAAGCCGGATGCAACGCAAGGCCATCAGGCACAATCCGGCGCTAATACAAGTCAATGGGGATAAAATGGATCCGGCACCGGATCCGTTTTATCCGTTTTTTTCTGGATTGTGCCTGATGGAAAAAAACTGATGTGTGAAAGTAGCCTAACTGGTAGATTTGTTACCAAGTTCGGCATTGATTGCTTGAGGTTATAGCAGCAGGATATCCCGATTCGGCAAATTATCAATGCACCCGTTCTCCAAAAAGGAGTTATTTACAGTGAGCAACCCCTTTAACTTTTGCACATCCACATAATAATGATTACTCTTAAACCGGAATGCAATGTTTATAGACAAAACATTTATGAACCCAGATAAATCTTAAGCCTGCTTTACATGTTACGATTCTGCATATGATATTGTATGCGATCATAACCGCCCCCATTGTATGTTGGGCACGTTCAATTTGTTGAACGTGCCGCACAAACGATTAACCCCCGTCACACGTACTTACCCGTCCATACGACCTCGATGTGGGTGGCGAATGTCCACTTCCTGGAGTGGGAGGGACGTTCGGCGTCACATTGACATCACGTGGCAGCCGGCCAATAGAAGCGGAGGGGCGGAGATTAGCGAGATTAACGTAAACATCCCGCCCACCTCCTTCCTTCCGCATTGCTGGCCGGGAGCCGCAGGACGTAGGTAAGATCTGTTCATCGTCCCCGGGGTGTCACACACTGCGATGTGTGCTACCCCGGGTACGATGAACAATCTAACGTTCAATTTATGAGGAATGAACGACGTGCATGCGATGAACGTTTTACCGTTCATTCGCAATCGCACGTACCTGTCACACACTGCAATGTACCTTACAATGCCGGATGTGCGTCACTTACAACGTGACCCCGCCGACACATTGTAAGATATATTGTAGTGTGTAAAGCGGGCTTTAGCCGTGAAGATTCACTGATAACACTAATACAAATAAATGTGTTAAATATTGTTTTATATTGTATATATCACACAATTATTGACGCAGTATTGGGTCTGGTCCACACGGGGGGATCTCAACTGATGTAAATAAGAATTTTGTTTAACTTACTGATAATATTTTGATGTTTTTCTACAGCAATTTTTGTGTTTGCTAAAATAATTTCATGCTCCAGATAACATGAGTGATATTGAAATAATAATGAGTTCTATAAAAGTCCTGCCGTTCGCATTCTGTCTGCTGTGAATTCTGTCCCCTACAGACCAAGAGTGCTTATGGCGCAACATAAGATTACCGGAACTGGGATTATTCTTTTTGTTATAGCTTTGTAAATGAATGTACAACTAATATAGTGTTAAAGCAAAAACTATAATTCCCAATATCCAAGTAATATGATGGGAAAATGATGTGGGAAATACAGAAAGTCTATTAGAGCAAATAAATAAATCTAATGAAATGTCTTTGAGGGGTCTTTGAGGGGTTTTATGAAGATTTTATCTAAAGAAGATTTTATCAGCGATATTGCTGGTGAAAGCACCCGCCCCCGTTGTTTGTGCGTCACGGGCAAATCACTGCCGGTGGCGCACAAAATTGTTAGGAGCTGTCACACGGACTTACCTGCCTAACAACGTCGCTGTTGCCGGCGAACCGCCTCCTTTCTAAGGGGGTGGTTCATGTGGCGTCACAGCGGCGTCACTTGGCGGCCGCCCAATAGAAGCGGAGGGGCGGAGATGAGCGGCCGTAACATCCCGCCCACCTCCTTCCTTCCTCATTGCCGGCGGCCGCAGGTAAGCTGTAGTTCGTCATTCCCGAGGTGTCACACATAGCGATGTGTGCTGCCTCGGCAACGACGAACAACCGGCATCCTCAACAATCAACGATTTTATGAAAATGAACGACGTGTCAATGATTAACAATAAGGTGAGTATTTTTGATCGTTAGCGGCTGTTCGTTGGTGTCACACGCAACGACGTCGCTAACAATGCTGTATGTGCATCACGGAATCCGTGACCCCGGCGATATATCGTTAGATACGTCGTTGCGTGTAACGGGGCCTTAAGCCCCCATTCATACGTCCATGAAGGTGTGTATAGCCCATCCGTGTACCGTGATTTTGGCACAGGTGTGTTTTCCGTTTGCTATCCATGATAGCACAGGGGGAGCAGGAACTTTTTACTCACCTGTCCCCAACGCTGCTGTCCCCGGTGCTGATGTCTCCAGCACTGCTGCTTCTGGGTCCGCGGTGCAGTGAATATGCAATGAGCATAATGGGCGGGCCTGGAAGCAAATGACAACAGCGGCGCAGACAGCAGCGCTGGAGACAGGTGAGCATAGGAAATCATTTTATTTCAAAGACACGTGTTTTCTCCGGTACGTGTCACACGGATCACATCAGTGTGTGGTCCATGTAACAACAGTGCTGATAGAGAAAAATGGACCTGTCTCGGTGTGGAACATATCGACAAGCGTGTGCTGCATACGGACACACGAGCCTTGTGAAAACACGGATATGTGCACAGACCCATGGATTTTAATAATTACATGTATGACAGTGTCTGTCATCATATGTACCGGAATCCATGATGTGTGAAGGGGCCTAAGGTGCACTTTTCTAATATCGCATATTAATAATGTTGATACATCTTTCGCTGTCTATATGCCAGAAAGTCAAATCTATGGCAGATAAGGAATAAATTATAGTAAATTTGTTATGTAATAAAAGGTCCCGATCCTTTATGCTTCAATTCACCCACTTGTAACCACTTCCTTATGTTTGATGTAAATCACATTGATTGTGGGCGTATGGAGAGGGTTAAAAAGCTGTTTCCTCTACATAAATGGCAGGTGCTGGCTGTATTAGGCTATGTGTGCACACTGAGTATTTGGTACATAAATGTTCTGCATCAAATTTGCACCTTTTGGCAGAAAAAAAAAATACAAAAACTTTAGCATTTTTTATGCTTTTTTGTACCATGCGTTTTTCTTAAAAGCGCGCCAACAATTGACATGCTGCAGATTAGTTTCAACGCCAAATCTGGATTAAGAACGCATCAAAAATGCACTGTGCGCACAAAGCCTTACCCAGCTGGCACCTTTCTCTACCACCACTGATCCAAGCTACCTTTTAACTCTACTATTTACAACCATTGGAGTTATACTGGTACTTGATATGGTTAACTTCACTATATAATGTAAGGCTGCTTTCACATTGCATTTTCACCTACATTCACATTGTGCAAAAAAATTGTGTCTTTTCAAAGCTTTATACATCAGAATTCCAGAGTAAAAGCTCTGATGAATAGGAAAAATCGGAGAAAAAAAAAATAAAAGTGGCAGAATAAAAATTGATTGACTACAAGCAGTTAAAAAAAATGGTGCAAACCACAAAAAAATTTGAATAAAAAATATTTTTCCCAGCAAAATACCAGTATGCAACAATTTTCAACCAAAAATTTGACACATTAAAGAGTTTTCCACCACATTTGATGACTGTTAATTGTGTGGTGCTAAAATAAAAAATAACACATACCTATAGGGTATCTATATTCCTGCTAAATATTCTACACATTAGCACATGCAATAAATATAGTGAACGACCCTTTTAATATAGAGTCATACATAAGACATGAAAGCAAACATGTAAAGTTGTCTAATGATCTGAAGCAAGCAAAATAAAAATATAAAGATATATTGTAAATTGTCCTAGTTAAAATATGTTGTAGCATTTTGTGTATTCAGCTGTTTTTTAAAACCTCACAGCATGCACATTGTATGCGGTCATGATTCTCTGGTGTAGACGTTAAGAGAAAGTGAGTACGTGATTAAAAATAAGTAATTTGCATACAAGCGTTCACATACCGACTAGACTGAGCAAAGCAGGACACGTCTAGTTGGAATGTGGCCGAAAATTTGCAAATTGCATACTTGCTGCACATAACCGCTCGCTTCCAGGGTCAGAACTGGAGAAATCCTGCAGCGTGCACGATGTGATGATTCACAAGTTTGCAGTCACATAGAATGACAGATTGAGTGCAGACTTGTACCCGTACCCCAAGGCTGAACAATCGATTTAAGATTGGCATTAAAAATAAGGAAATCCTTTTTCGGAATATTTGCAAGTTTGTTTCATTCTTAAGGGTACTTTACATGCTGCGATATTGATATCACTAGCGAGCATACCTGCCCCCGTCGGTTGTGCGTCATGGGCAAATCGTTGCCCGTGGTGCACAACATCGCTAACACCTGTCACACGTACTTACCTGCCTAACAACGTCCCTGTGACCGGCAAACCACCTCCTTTCTAAGGGGGCGGTTCGTGCAGCGTCACAGCGGCGTCAATAGGCGGCTGCCCAATAGCAGAGGAGGGGCGGAGATGAGCGGCCGGAACATGCCGCCCACCTCCTTACTTCCTCATTGCCGGTGGATGCAGGTAAGGAGATGTTCGTCATTCCCGCGGTGTCACACATAGCGATGTGTGACGCCACAGGAACGACGAACAGCCAGCGGCATACACCACCAACGATATTTTGAAAAGAAGCGACGTGTCAACGATCAACGATTTTTGACGTTTTTGCGATCGTTGATCGTCGCTCCTTGGTGTCACACGCTGCGATGTTGCTAACGGCGCCGGATGTGAGTCACTAACGACATGACCATGACGATTTATCGTTAGCGATGTCGCAGTGTGTAAAGCACCCTTTCGCTTTGAGCTGAAGATCTTAGTATATTGGGACAGACTGGTTGTTATATCTGAGCTGCCTGACAACTCTATTGAAATGTCAGTGTAGTCAGTGTACCCCTGGCACAGTCTGTCTCAATTGATCTGCTATTGGGTTGGCTCCGTGCCGCAGCAGAGACGGGCGAAAGCAGCTTGCCTGCAGCACTGATATTTGCTGAAGAAATATTTAATAAAAAGAAAATCCTTTCAACTAGTTTTTTTTAGTGTCAAATACCTATTTTTATGTTACAAGATCAAAACTCACTTTCAAAGAGTCAGATGAAATAAAAGAAGAACATCAAGGGACTTACCTTTTCCAAAGGGCTTTCTACCCGGGGAATGCTGATCATCGGCATCTGTGCCAAATTATCAATGGGAGACTTTTCTTGTTCTGCCTGCCGTCCTTTAAAATTGTTAACCACACAAACAACCTGTGTAAGAAAAACCTTTTGTAACTTATTGTATCTTTCATACTTTGTTTATGTCTCAGTAATAAAATGTCAGGTAATAGGAGGTGCGGGTGCATATTCACGACGATCCAAAACTAGAATTCTGAAAATATCAGTGTACGGTAGTTTATTCTCAACGCTTTTCAAAATGCTTCGACTCCATCAGGACACAACAAAGCTCGTTATAACCCGATCTTCATGGTGGATCTGCCAATCTGTGGAGCTACAGTGGCTGGAGCCTTTAACTTGTGTCTCTAGAGTTGTATCTCGTACAACCTTATGAGGTGTGCAGGATCGCATCACCTATAACATTCTTCTTTGTCTCTGCAGTTTCTTCTTTTCAGTTTTAAAAATCAAGACACATAGAAGAGAAGAAAGGTCCCCTATTAAAGAGGTAACATAGGTTGGAAAAGACCTAGGTCCATCTAGTTCACCCTTCCTCCACCAATTATACATTTTGTCACTAAATCATTTATATCCGACAATGTTGTGTGTACTGAGGAAATCATCCATCCCTTTTTTAAAAGCTATTATAGTATTTGCCATTACTACTCCTGTAGAAAAGAATAGAAGCACGGTCTGATAGAGCGCTAAGGAGGCCACAGTATTAGATTAGTTTTTGTACAATTTATTGTTTTCTATCAGCCACAACGCGTTTTGATATACATAATATCTTCATCAGGTGGATATGACACCATTCAGGCTCCCTTGTTTAATTTTTTATTACTACTCTTGTGGTAGGGCATTCCACAGTCTGACTGCTCTAACTATTTAGCTGCTGGAATCGCTTTTCTTCCACTCGCAGTGAATGACCCCTGGTCCTTAGAATTGTCTTTGGGAGGAATAAGTCATGTGCCAGTCCTTTATATTGCCCACACATGTATTTATAGATAGGAAAAGAGACATCTCAGAGGAGATCTCATTTATAAGCTAAAGAAAAACAACTTTTCCAACCTGTCATCATATGGGAGGCCTCCATTCCTTGTAGTAGTCTAGTTAACCGCCTTTGAATTGACTCTAACTTCTAAATATCCTTTTTAAAATGTAGAGGCCAAAACTGGATCCCATATTCCAGATGTGGCCTTACAAGTGATTTATAGAGGGGTAACAATACGTTGGGATCACGGAATTTATCTCTCTTTTTATTCACCCTAAAATCTTGTTTGCTTTTACAGCTGCTGCCTGACATTGAGTGCTGCTGCTCAGTTTACTTGTAATCAGAATCCCCAAGTCCTTCTCCTGTTCTGTAGTCCCGAGTTTACTTCCATTTAATGCATATGCAGCTATAGGATTACTCCGTCCTAGGTGCATTACTCTACATTTATCAACATTAAATTTGTCAAGTGTCTGCCCATTTCGACATCTTATCCATTTCTTTTTGTAATATACTATCAAGGTCAGTTTTTAATATCCTACATAGTTTGGTGTCATCAGCAAAGACTGAATTTACTCTACATCTTATCCACAAGGTCATTAATATAGAGATTAAAAAGAATTGGTCCTAGCACAGATCCCTGCGGCACCCCACTTCTGACTATAGCCCATTTAGAGAATTTACCTTTAATGACTAATCTTTGTTTCCTATCTTTTAGCCAATTCCTTACCCATCTTCTCATAATTTCCCCTTATTATTCCTTGCTTCCAGAGCTTCATTACAAGACTGATATCTTGGACTTTTATTGTTTTTTTTTCATATGGGGCTCAGATCGATCAGGCAGATAGTTAGCAATTCTCTGTCGGCTGAGAGAGGTCACAGACCGCTCCTGACAGCGATTCTGCAGCTTCCACTTTCATCAGGGCAGTGTCATCTCTTCTGCTGTGCTCTGTCGATGAGATTTTCCAATGTCATGCTAATTAATAAATGGCTCCCTACTACCTAACTGCGGGGAGCCAACTGTAAATTATCATGATGTCTGCAGTGATGCCCCATCGAGAGAGCAGATCAGAAGAAAAAGTGCTCCTCTGTTGATGAGAGGTGAGATGAAGCAGGGTAATCTCTGGCTGACCAGGCAGAGATTGGCCCCAGGCAGGTAGTTGCTAACTTCCTGGTTGTTATTTCTTAACCCCATACAAAAAAAATAGTAAAAGGTCTGAATAACCCCTTAAATGTCCTGTTACCAAGTACAGAATAGCCTGGCAATTACTTTTCCAGGTTACTGTGACGGTAACAAAAAGAAAAAATGGACTAACCAGAGACAGTTTGGAATTGCCCCTGGACGTCCCAAGAGAACAAAAAACTTCCATTTTTAGGTCTAACTTTCATAAATCTTGCTACTTTTTCAGTTGGGTTCTCCAGTTGGGTTTACCGTTTTGTCCAAGTAAATTCGAGACTCTTTGTAAATAAGAAGACCTCAGCCAAGTTATACCTCCGGAAACCAACATACTGCTCCAACTCACTCCTCTACTTGGAAACTCGAAACAGGGTATTGTCAGTATACATGTCCATTGCAACTAAATGAGGAATTAACTACAAAAAGATTGTTCTATACATACCAGAAATACAGCTATTGATATTCCAATAAGAAACCCGGCTATGACATCTGACCAGTGATTACGATATTCTGCCACTCTGTTTATTCCAGTTAGAAATGCCAGACACATCAAGCCCAGGCATAGGGCAGGTTTGGCAAGTCGTGTCCCTTTGGCCTTAATGGTGCTGGTAATATACATCTGTAACAATAAATATAATATACATCAATGACAAGAATACATAAAAAAAGATACAAGAAGATCTACTCTGTTAGTGACCTCCCTCTTCTAGCCAGAGTGGAAATCTGCTAAAAAGACTACCCCCCCCCCACTCTGGGGGATATTACACTCCCATGCATTATATAGTCACCTATTAACTTGAATGAGTGTCATGTACATGTAATACTGCATTTCCCCTATCATAATTTTTGGACATCTGTAAATTATCCCAATGACAACTACCAGTTTCCAATGCTTTATATCACTTGATTGCCTGAGGGGATGATGCTTTCAAAGCTGTTTTCCAGGAGACGACCCCCCCCCCCCATACATTCAGTATAAATGGTAATTTACGCAACATTAATATAGTTAGGCTTCGTGCCCTGATCCCCCAGGGTTCGCTCAATCATTGATCCATGGAAGCTTGGATTTCAGTCCCGTACACAGCACAACGTTTGCTCTGGTGACATGTAATCTGAGCTGTGTGGCTATGATTTAAATTTTAGGGATGATTACATCTAATAGCGGAGTGATTAGTAGAGGGATGATCAGCAATGAGATGATTACCAGTTTAACTTTCTAGAGAAAATGGGTTATTATTCACTTATGTGTATACACACATCCCATAGTATCATAGCATAAAAGTTCAAATTTTAGTAAGATTGTTCCTATTAACATAGCCACTGGCTTCTTGGTGACTATAGTATGACCACGATGTGTCAGAGATTATACTAGTGTTTTTCTCCCCGAAACGAACCTCGTGGAACAGGTTCAAATTAGGCCATTGTGTAGTAATGTGAAAAGGGTGGTCCAAAACTAAATTGTATTTTAATCCTAAATGCCTGTTTATTTAAGGTCATATTCTAATCTCTTTTCTAATATACATTAATTAAAAAGTCCTTACTGTTTCTGGACAGTTAAATGACTCATCAATAGGATGCTGAGGCTGCTGACTCGCGGGGGATTAATATCTACTTTTTCTGCACATCGGCTACTCATCTTTTAATGCACACTGACAGTGCGCTCTCCTGCTAGCTCATTACTTCTGATCAGAGCTGATGAGGGAGTGCACTGTCACTGTGTACAGTGCTGTCAGAGTTTTGCACAAACTCTGCGACTGTAATGGTGGCATTAGGCTCTTTTCACATTATACATTCTGACACTCCGCCCAATGGTTTCTCTGGTGTCTGGGATCAAGACAGGCAGACTCAGGTGTCAACCTGCTGTATGTTGATTCATTGGTAGGCTAATAAGAGTTAATCTTTGCTGGTCTGCTTGGTCCTATGATCAAATGTTCTGGGGAGGCCTATCACATCTGCTCCTCTCCTATTTATGCTGGTTGAAACCTTCCACCCATGCCAGCTATAGTTTATTCTATGTTGGTGTGGTGTCCCAGACGTACTGATGAAAGTCATGTTTTTGCTTGGTGCAGTTATGGAGTTTACCCCTGTTGTTTTTTTATCTTCCTTCCTGCTCTTATTTTCCCTCCTGAACGTCCTATTATCCTTACCTATTTGTGTGCACTGCGTAGCAGAATAATGGTTTTCCCATGTCTATGTTAATTTGTGGGTTTTCTCACAATCCTGTCTTGTCCATCACTGGGGGCAATGGGGAGGGGGAACTAGATCAGGACTGGCCAGGATCAGGAGACTCAGGCTTCTCCACCATCAGGAGTATCCTGAGATTAGGGATAGCATAGGGCACCCAAGCTTGGGGGACAGCTTAGGAGCCCAGATTCCCCGCTAATCCAGGGTCAACATGCCAATTGCACAGTGACAAAAATCGTGTCAACTAACGCATGCTCAGTAGAGCAGGGACTAGCTCAGCCCTGAAACGGCGGTCACTAATGATGCTTTGTTTCAAGGAGGGAGGTGACCCCAGCCTCTGTTCCCTTGTAACAACTCATATGATTATCCCAACATGCATTGGGATTTTCAAACAAAGCTTCAAACAGGAATTAGTAGAAAAAAATAAATAAAAAAAGTTTGATAAAAAAAAGTGAGGGAATGGTAGGACTTTTTAATTATGTATGTTAGAGAAAAGATGCAATTTTGGCATTAGTTAGACATTTCTAATTAAAATACGGTACATTTTAGATTTAGACCACCCCTTTACGTAATGTGAATGAAGGACATTGTATTCTAAAGTTTATTCTTCTTGAGTAATGTTTTTTGTACAGTAAGCACATTGGTTTCTTTGAAATTTTTATCATAAATGTTTTCACACAATATTTTGAAAAACACAAAGACAGTGATTGTTGGCGATGCTGATGCTGACCTTGGGTGAAGTTGACTGAAATTGCTGTGTACTACATAATAACCGAGAACATTTTCAATCTTTATAGCAGAAATCTGTCTCGAGCATTTGGACACATATCAAGTAATGACAATAGCTTGTCATAAAAAGTAATGTGCCTAGTCGTATGGAATGGACACTGCTCTTTCTATTTTTATTGCTGGGTAAAAAAAGCTTGTAAAATGAATCTCCATATCATACTCCTAAAATATATAGTGGTTGAAATATGCTTGGGAGCGGTCCTGAACGACCATAATGTGTTAGTGAAATAACACCCATCTTACTCCAGAAATCCACCTACAAAACTGAGTATCTGAGAATATATATGGAAATGTTTTTTAAGGGGATGGCCCAAAACGTCAACCCAGTCAATATTCTCTATTAGGGCAATTACACATTAAGGCCTCTTTCACATGCACATGAAAATCACGCACGTGCCGCGAGACATGTATTTTCCTTGCGTGTTGCGTTTGGTAAGTACGTGTCTCCGGTACGTGCATGCCATGTGTGTTCTACGTGTGCTATCCGCGATAACACACGGAGAACCAGTAATTTTAATACTCACGTGGTCCTTGCTGCTCTCCAGGGTACTGATCTTCGGGTCCAGCCCCGTCCACACCTCGCTGATGCTGCTTCCGGCCGAGCGGAGGGGCGGAGATTAGTGCCCGTGACATCACGCCCACCTCCTTAACACGCTCATAATGAGCGGCGGTCACCAGCAACTGTTTGCAGCGGAAGATTCTGCAGGGCTGGTGGAGGTGAGTATGTGTTTTTTTTTATTTTAAAATGATGCCACGTGTTTCTCCAACGCGTGTCACATGGGACCGCATCCACACTACATCCGTGTGATACGGGTGCGGGCCGTGTGACACCAATGATGCTGGAGAAAAACGGACACATCGGCGTGAGAAACACACAGACACACGTAAGTACGGAACGGACACACGTTCTGTTCAAAAATACTTACGTGTGTCTACTACATTAGGAATACATTGGTCCACGTGTGTACATGTCTCCGGTACATGAGAAAACTGCCAACCACGTACCGGAGCCACGAACGTGTGACAGAGGCCTAAAGATAAAATAATTTACATTGTTCAGAGTAAAAAAATGTATTACATAACTGGTCTGTCATGTGAATTGGAGCCAAGTAATACCACATTTGTCCTGCAGAGGCACCAGTGCGTCCTCATTTATGTTTCAATGGTTCTCAAACTGACATAATATTACATAACATGGTATATTTCATCTTATTTTTTAATCTTATTATAATTATTATTCTTGACCTAGCAAGTCCATTAAGAAAATAGGTTCTGTATGGAATTAAAGAGGTTGGTCACTACTTTTACATTGATGGCCATCAAAGTCTGATTGGCCAGGGTCTGACACCCGGCATCCCCTCTGATCAGATGTGCTCAGTGCCGATGGCAGCAGGCAGCCATAAATCCTCAGTTCCAGAGCTACCCCATCTCCTGATGGAGGCTACGGCCTGGTACTGCACATCCACCTCCTATTGATTTGAATGGGAGGCGGATGTGGCTGCTATGAGTCGGCGGGGCAGATCCGGAGCTGAGCATTTCCTGCTGCCACCGCCAACATGGAAGACAGCTGATCGACAGGGTTGCCTGGTGTCGGACCCCGGCCGATCAGACATTGATGACCTATCTTAAGGATTGTCCATCAATGTAAAGGAAGAGGACAACCACTTTAAAAAACAAAAATGTCCTCCCAAATGTTTGACTAAATATTTGTATAGGCACGGCAAATTCTTATAAAGTACAATTGAATACAATATTGCATCATATTCTTGACAGGTTGCAATTCACATACAATTCTGTCCAATAGACAAATATAGAAAAAAGCTCTATGACAGAGCACTCATGTCGGTTTCACACATCCACCATTTTGCCGCTTTGCCGGATCCGTCACACTCCAGTACAGTGTAATACAGTATAATGGCATCTCGGCAAGCTCCGGTCACATGCTGTCATGTGACCGGAGCATGTGACCGGAGCTTGCCGCGATGCCATGGTACTCTATTGCACTGTACTGGAGTGTGATGGATCCGGCAAACCAGCAAAATGCTGGATGTGTGCAACCGGCCTTAAATGGGTTAGATATTAAAAAAAATCTCTATCTAATAATCAGTTTACTAAAAAGCAAGATTGTAAATCATGTTAATTTTTGCAATATTGTTTTACTTGTAGAAATAACCTGTAAATTCCTGTCTGAAGTCTGTTGTTAGGTCATGTCTAGCTCCAGTAATAGAAAAATAGAGGTCACAGGGGTGGGTTGGGATTGGTTTCTATTGTGTGCTGTGTGTAGAGCAGATAGAGTTGGAGATTTCCCATTCATGCCCGGCTTACCCTCAGACTTTCTCCTCCACTGTTCAAAACCTTTATTACCCATGCAATAATTAACGTAATCCATATTTTCTACTTCTGCAAGTCAGCTATGCTGCACCACTTTCAGTAATTTTTCAATTTCTCTCATCTCTTGCACTGCTGTCTACTGGATTTCCTCTCTGCTGTGTTATCTCCATCTCTCCTCTATGTCACAACTCATATAAGAATGCAGAAAGGAGACAATTCTCTTCATTATACTGTCTTAATGGCGGGTTTTCCGGTTTGAGAGTACTGCAGCAGCTGTCCCATCTGACATCCTCAGTTGGTTTAAACAACCCAAAAAGGTGAGAGATTCGTATCGGTCACTAACGATATCCATTAGATAAGACCCTATTGCGCTGTGTTCACCCTTTCTACTTAGCATATATAGTCCTGGCATACTGCTCAAGATCGGTAACCTCTCACTGAATATTGTGGATGAGTGGTCACTATACAGCAACTTATTGGCTCTTTGCATGTAAATAATCCAAATATGCGCTCCAAAACGAATATGAGCATATTGAAAAGCCTTAGAACTACCAGTCAATGAGGTTTTATCATATTTTAGTAAAAAAAAAAAAAAAAGGAAATTAAAGGGAACCTGACAGGTCCAATATGCACCCAGAACCACGATAGAAGCACCGTATCTGGGTGCATATTGCTAATCCCTGCCTAACCGTCCCTGTATACAGTAGCATAGATAAAGAGATCTTTAGAAAATGTTTTTCTAAAGATCTTATGTGATGCCCCTGGACTATCACAGGGTACTGCACAAGCTGCCCTCCCATGCAGTATTCCGCCTCCCTCTTGGTTCTGGGTCCCTACTTAGTGGTGTTGCCTCCTTCAGCGAATTAAAACCCTAGAGACACCCTGCACCACACCCACCTAACACACCAGTGGACGACTTGAGAGGAATAGAGTCGTCCACCTTGGGGGTTGGGGAGGGGAGGTGAGGAAGTGTAGTGGAGTTGAGTAGAGGAAAGAAGAGAGTAGCCCTCGAGCTGAGAGGAGCTCAGAGGAAGTCTGAAGTGGGGTCTCCAAAGTAACGGCCTAGGTTGCAGACGGTGGTCTGGGCCTAGAAGGAGTCGGACCCCCGGTCGCATGGGATCGTGGCAAGATGCTCGGGCTCGTTGAGGAGGACAGCTGGCAGTCTGGCCCTATCACCGGTCTGTGACCGAAGGCACGACGGGGTACACGGACCCTAGGTCGGGGAGTAGCTTCAGGCAACCCGACAATTCACCTGAGGAGAATGGAACGTTCATGATCCATTCCCACCTGCTCCAAAATCGGGGCATTATCGCAACGAAGAGGATAGGACTTTCTAACCAAAAACAGTCTAGAAAATCCCAAGGGTGAGCCCTGAGAGCAAGCTCCCTCACTTAGCCATAGAGGGGAGCGGGGCCCGGCTAGTTCAAAGCTACTGGGCCATCAAGTTGAAGTCTAAACTAAGTGCCAGGAGGCAGGTCACAGACCACCAGGCAGCACCACTTGGGGACGGGACCCGGACGAGCTCCCCTCAGCGGCAGCGGTACCCAGAGACTTGGTTTACCCAGTTGTCGGTGTCTGATTATGGACTGAGTGAGTACGAGAGTGACCCCTTCATCCCCACGGCACTTCGCACTTTTCACGGAGTCCAGGGGCATCCCCTACCCGTGGAGGATTCAAATACCTTACTGCCCGGTTCCATCATCCTCGGGTACTCCCAACAGCAGCGGTGGTACTCCTAATTACCACACACCATGGGTGGCGTCATGAACTATAAACTCCCTGTAAATACTTCCCCCTCTTTTCATTTGAGTGGCCGCACAACCCCCGGGTCCGGAGACCCTCGAGCCACAGTGAGCCCGTATCTGAGCAGCTCAGCTGCTTCCATGGGGGCGATACACTTATATTGTATGCTAATGAGCCCAGCGACTAGTCCCCTGGGCGTTTGTTCCCTTGGCTAGTCGCCCCCATTAGCATTTTACTACACTACTGTGGGAGTGCTAACATACTAATGAATGCTGAGCCTCAGAGGATGATCTCACTCACTTCACTGCCGCCATCGCGTCCAATGCTGGATTTCGGCTCAGTGCCCATGGCCCCGGAGTTTCGGTCATACGCACTACTTGAGTTTGAAGCCAGGACGCGTACACCCGGCGTCATAGTGACCATGACCAAAACTCCGGGGTCATGCGCACTGAGCCGAAATCCAGTGTCGGGCAGCAATGGCAGCGGAGAGGTGAGAGAGATTATCCTTTGAGGCTACGCATTCTTTAGCATGTTAGCACACCCACAGGGGCGTACTAACATGATAATGGGAGTGACTAGCCAAGGGAAGCAACGCCCTTGGGGCTACTGCCCTCGCTCATTAGCATACGATAAAAGATTTTTAGAAATACTTTTTCTATACATCCCTTTATCTATGCTACTAGATACAGGGATGGTTAGGCAGGGGTTAGCAATATGCACCCAGAACTACTCGTGGTTCTGGGTGCATATTGCACCTGACAGGTTCCCTTTAAATTGTATTTTTTTAGTGATGAGAGAATCTGCCGAAATTTGAATTAAAACATTTGCCCAAGAAATTTGATTTACATCAAAATTATTCAATGTGAACTAAAAGTTTTTATGTAGTCTATTTTTAAGACAAGTTCGGTAAGAATTTGAAATGCTTAATAAAGGTACTATTCAAAACTACAATAGTGTGGAACTACTACTTTTACAACAGTGGAGCGGTCAACCGGAAAACTCCCATCTTCTTTAACTCCTCAATATATTTGGACATTAAGATTTTCTTCTGTCAGTCGGTGTGACTGCAGCAGCTGTATTCTCTATGGCAAAGGTCCTCAACATTTCTGACCATGAGATCCACATTCAGCTGTGAGAGAGGGTCGCTAGCCACGTCCAGCTTCCACCCCACCTCAACGTGGTGACACACAGAGACCCCATTACCAGTATAATGACAGCCAGATCACACCGAGGAAGTATACCAAGATCTAGGGGTTCCTACCGTACCCCCATTCACATCTGCTCTTCTGTGTGGGGCTACTCACAAAAGTTACCATCTGGAGACCTGCTCTTCATAGCTGTTAGCTAGACCTGTTGCTTATGCACCAAGCTTGAAAACAACCATGAGCCACAAATCACAGGCCTGCGAGCCACATGTGGCTCCCAAGCTACATGATGGGGACCCCTTCTGCATGGGCATACAATAGAGATGTGACATGCACCTCACCTCCCCCTAAATTACTCTATCCTATACTGTATTACCCTATGTGCGCTTGTCTCTTTTTCCTCATCTATGAAAAATAGAAATATCTATTAGTTCCTATATATAACCTACTGATTCTAAAGAAGCCAGTCACAATAATTTACAATGCGCAATTATCTCTGCATTATCAAGCAGCGACAAGAAGTGTTAGTAATAATAATAATTTACACAAGGCAAAGTCAAGAATAGTTGTTTACAAATGACAAAAATGGAGTTCAAGAATAGAAAAATCAATCATTCATGTGTGAAATGGTTTCTTTCTTTAGTATTTGCTTATGATAAGCGCACAGTCTGCAAATTAACTTGTGTAAGAATCATTATTTACACCGAATAGAAATAAGCGAGGATACCACCAATGGAAACAAAATTATCTCATGGACCTTTGTGATATGTTAAAACGAAGAAATTTATCAAAAACTATCAAACTGCCCTGTGTAAATCTACAAGTCTTTGCTCAAACAGATATGTCAGAATTGCAAACAAGTCCTACTTAAATTCAACAGTACACTTAAAAAATGTTATAGTATCTGTCTCCTAGAATAGTTATGGGCAAATCAACAATGAAGTCATTGGACAAGGTCTTCAAATTGAGGAACATTCCATTGTCAACAAAGACATGGCTTGTACATAGTTTGTATAACGCCTGCCTGGATCAACAGACTCAGATGGGATGTAATAGACAGGCTAGAGGGAAGCCACTCACCAAGCAGGACCCCCAGAACCCTGAAACACTTTAACCCTTATACAGGGATTTGGAATTACACAGGGCTCTGGAGATCACTACCTGTGGAAGGCTGCAGTCCGATGAGAGTAGTCATCAGGCAGGGTCAAACCAGGAATAGCAGTACAGGGACAGAATTGGCAGGCAAGGACGTAATCAGAAAACGTAGCAGAGGTCAAATCCGGATCGGGCAGCGAGGTACAAAAACAGCAGGCAGAAGGGTAGTCAGAAAACACGCAGAAGTCAGCACACAGGAATCACAAAACAGAATTTTGCGGACCAGGAGCCAGGAATACAGAACTATCTCTGGCAGAGGTCAGCAGACAGGAGGGGAACTAAGAAGGGTGTGGTGTCTTCCCATTGATTGTAGCTGAACGCTGGCAACTTCAGCTGGAAGACACACGCCACCCACAGTCAGCAAGTGGTACTGCAGATCCCAAGATAACCCAGCCCAGTGAATGATCGGAGCCTGCGCCCACCGGTGCCGCTGGCATCGACTCCTCTCCCATTACCAGCACCATCCACGGCAGGAACACGGCGTTGCCTGGAGATCGGAGCAGAAGTCGCTGGAGCGGACTCCGGTGGTGACATAACAGTTTGGTCTTTTCCGTGGTAACATACTTATGCAAAACCTGGGCGATAAAAGAACAAGAGAAGAAGAATCAGCATCTTCGAAATGTGGTGCTGGAGAAGGATGTTCTCAATCCCATGGATGGGAAGAAGAACAAAGCAATCAATTTTGGAACAAATAAAGCATGACATGCCTGTTGAAACAAGGATTACCATGCTATGACTTGCCTACTTTGGACACAGCACACAAAGAGCAATCACTGGAGAAGGACGTCATGGTTGGTAGAATAGAAGGAACAAGGCAAAGAGAAAGATCAGCAAACCAATGGCTTGATACTATCAAGATAATAGCATAGAAGACCGTGGTGGACCTATTTAGGCTGCGCAAGATCTATTTTCATACAGATTACTCATTCATCAAGTTGCCATGTTACAAAAATGAGCCGAAGGCTGTTAAAAAAAATAAATGGGGAAATTTGCCTCCTGTCTCATCTTTCCATCTTTATATCTCCTATGGTTTACTATAATTGGTGATACCATGATAGCTAAAAAGTTAGGGCAGCACAGTGGCTCAGTGGTTAGCACTATTTCTTTGCAGTGCTGGGGCAGTGAGAATACAAAACATTTTTCTATATGCCTTTCTACTGTGAGAGTACAATATATATTTTTTTTTTATTTTTTTTTCTTCTATATGTTTTTATAGAACCACTATATACCTTTCTATAACCAAGTTTTCTATTGTATATGAGGAGCAAGAGGGAGTTTTAAAAGCCTGCAGCTGATTTTTGATATATGGAAGAGTCTGTTCTCTGATTACCGCTGGTATCAGGAAAAGTATGTGTACTGTATACCAAGGTCACCAGCTATAGACTGATACAAAGCAACGGAATGCAGATGTGATAAGAAAGACTGGCTATCTGCACAAGTCCAAATTCAAGGCTAAAGATGTTACATGCCAGAGACATTACCAGAGATGGAATCGGAAAATAGGAGGCGCTGAGAGGAATTTCCAAAATAGATAAACATCACAGACTTTTTGCATATTTTTTAATATAGCCAATGGCATACATAGGAATTTTACTAAAATATTAACCCTATAACTGCTCTATAAAAAGATTGTAAAAAAATAAACCACTGCTCTTGTGCACCTACACTCACTGAGAGAGGGTTTAAACCAGATATTTGTTTGGTCTAAAATCCTTTGCCAGCACTCAGTAACTATTAATATGACATTTTAGCAGACATTCGCTGTTATGAAGGAGGTTTCTGAAACTATGGAATTTCTCCTTGACAGGGTCATGGGCTCATATCTCACTAAGGACAACATTTGCAAGGAGTTTGTATATTCTCCCCGTGTTTTTGTGGGTTTCCTCCTTGTTCTCCGGTTTCCTCCCACACTCCAAAGATCAATTGATTGAATTTAGATTGTCAGCCCCAGTGGGGACAGTGATGATAATTTCTGCAAAGTGTTGTGGAATTAGTGGTACTATATTAGGCCTGAAACACACATCCGTGAAAACCACGTCCGTGTAAAACGGGCCGTTTTTCGGGTCCATTTTCCGTTTTTTTAGGTCCGTTTTTATGGTATGTGTGGCCTGCGTGTGTATCCCGTATGCTAGCCGTATGTGCGTGTGGAATGTCCGTGTGTGCGTGGGTGAAATAACTGACATGTGTGTGTGTTGTCCATGTGAAATGTACGTGTGTGATGCAAAATGTCGTTACTACATGTCGGAAGACAGAGTAGCGGGATGAGAATGAACTCGGGTGAACTTCACCCGACTTCATTGTCATGCCGCGGCTCTGTCTTTGTGCCGTGTACTGATTAGCGGTCACCTGTGAAGGATTCACCGGTGACCGCTAATCCCCCGAGTGACTGAAGTGTCCCCCCCTCTCTCATACTCACCGATCCCCGATCTCCGGCGCTGCACGGCATTCACACTGCTCCGGCGGCTTTTTCTAATTTGAAAAAGCCGGCCGCTCATTACACAATCTCGTATTCCCTGCTTTCCCCGCCCACCGGCGCCTGTGATTGGTTGCAGTGAGACACGCCCACCATGCTGAGTGACAGCTGTCTCACTGGACCCAATCACAGCAGCCGGTGGGCGTGTCTATACTGTGCAGTAAAATAAATAAATAAATAATTAAAAAAAAACAACGTGCGGTCCCCCCCATTTTAATACCAGCCAGATAAAGCCATACGGCTGAAGGCTGGTATTCTCAGGATGGGGAGCTCCACGTTATGGGGAGCCCCCCACCCTAACAATATCAGTCAGCAGCCGCCCAGAATTGCCGCATACATTAGATGCGACAGTTCTGGGACTGTACCCGGCTCTTCCCGATTTGCCCTGGTGCGTTGGCAAATCGGGGTAATAAGGAGTTATTGGCAGCCCATAGCTGCCAATAAGTCCTAGATTAATCATGTCAGGCGTCTCCCCGAGATTCCTTCCATGATTAATCTGTAAGTGACAGTTAAAAAACACACACACCTGAAAAAATCATTTATTATAAATAAAAAAACACAAACAAATTCCCTCATTACCAATTTATTAACTCCGACAAACCCTCCATGTCCGGCGTAATCCACGGACCTCCAGCGTCGCATCCAGCTCTGCTGCATGCAGGTGACAGGAGCAGCAGAAGACACCGCAGCTCCGGTCACCTAAACACAGCTAATGAGATGAGTAGCGCGATCAGCTGCTGTCACTGAGGTTACCCGTGGCCACCGCTGGATCCAGCCGTGGCTGCGAGTTACCTGACTGACAGCAGCTGATCGCGCTACTCATCTCATTAGCTGCGTGGAGGTGACCGGAGCGGCGGTGTCTTCTGCTGCTCCTGTCACCTGCATGCAGCAGAGCTGGATGCGACGCTGGAGGACTGTGGAGTACGCCGGACATGGAGGCTTTGTCGGGGTTAATAAATTGGTAATGAGGGAATTTGTTTGTGTTTTTTATTTCTAATAAATGATTTTTTCAGGTGTGTGTGTGTTTTTTAACTGTCACTTACAGAATAATCATGGAAGGAATCTCGGGGAGACGCCTGACATGATTAATCTAGGATTTAGTGGCAGCTATGGGCTGCCAATAACTCCTTATTACCCCGATTTGCCAACGCACCAGGGCAAATCGGGAAGAGCCGGGTACAGTCCCAGAACTGTCGCATCTAATGTATGCGGCAATTCTGGGCGGCTGCTGACTGATATTGTTAGGGTGGGGGGCTCCCCATAACGTGGAGCTCCCCATCCTGAGAATACCAGCCTTCAGCCGTATGGCTTTATCTGGCTGGTATTAAAATGGGGGGGACCGCATGCCGGTTTTTTAAATTATTTATTTTACTGCACAGTATAGACACGCCCACCGGCTGCTGTGATTGGGTGCAGGGAGACAGCTGTCACTCAGCGTTGTGAGCGTGTGTGACTGCAACCAATCACAGGCGCCGGTGGGCGGGTAAAGCAGGGAATACGAGATCGATTAATGGCCGGCCGGCTTTTTCAAAATAGTAAAAGCCGCCGAAGTTTTTATAACAGCCGTGCAGCGCCGTGCCGGAGATCAGGGAACGGTAAGTATGAGAGAGGGGGGGGGAACTGACCGACAGACAGCTAGAGGGACAGACAGACAGAGAGACCGACCGACAGACATAGAGACCGACCGACGGACTGAGGGAGAGAACGAAACAGAAAAAGAAAAAAGAGCGACATCACATGAAAAAAGCACAAAATGTACAGGGAGCAAACAGAGATGCGTCCGTGTCACTCGGACGTGCGCACAGACCCATTGACTTTCATTGGGTCTGTGCTGCGTGTTGCGTGCAGAAAACGGACATGCTGCCGTGCAAAACGCACACAGGTACGGATCACGGACACTGACAAACGGACATGCATCAAAAACGCACGTCGAGCTTTTATCATACAATAACATTGGTGCACGTTTGGCCGTGTCTCCAGTATACACGGAAATGGACCAAACACGCACGTGTTTCACGGATGTGTGTTTCAGGCCTAAGAGAGTAAAGTAAATCTGTTTTTTACTATTGAAAAGGAAAATGAGTCAAAAAGTAACTTAGAGGCCCTGATTTTAGCAATGTGTCTCTTACAAGACTGTGTGTTGGTGTTTGAATAAATCAGTATTTTATCAGCAGGAGATTATCACTTCAGGACTAGGTGTCTCATGCCTCTTGGTCAATTGTTCTGTATAGCTCACCCCCATTACTAATAAGTAGCTTTCTGTCAATGTAAACACAATCAGTGCTCTGGGCAGAGTTATACAGGGCTCAGTATTCTGAATACTACTAGATCTGCAGCAGAGAAAGCAGTGATTGTATGAATATGGCTACTTTCACACATCCGTTTTTTGCTCTGCGGCACAATACGGCACTCTGCAGAAAAACCGCAACCGTTTTTTTTGCCGCCGGTTGCGTGTTTTTTTTGCATAGACTTACATTAGTGCCGTATTGTGCCGCATGGGCTTGCATTCGGTCCGTTTTTTGCCGCATGCGGCAGATTTAGCCGATGCCGCGCCGGCAAAAAAACCGCATTGCGCCGCATCCGGCTGCTGCGGCGCATTTTTCAAGGCATGCCTATGGACGCCGGATGCGGCGCGATGCGGAAAAAAACGCATCCGGACGCCGCATGCGGTTTCTTCCGCTGCGCATGCTCAGTAGCGTGCCGCAACCAGAAAAAAACGGACGGGCCGCATGTAAAAACTTATGCAAAGGATGCGGTGTTTTCACCGCATCCATTGCATAGGTTTCACAGCCGGATTGAGCCGCACTGCTAAAACCGGATGTGTGAAAGTAGCCTATGACAGCATGCAGACCAGCAAGTAACCCATTACTGGAATCTTGGTCTCAGATCCTAGATCATGCTGCTCACTGTTTACATAGCAAAAACCTAGTGATACATTCCCTTTAACTGAGCAGCAGTTAAAGGCAGCTTCTAAAGCAGCATGAACTGGTTTTGTGTAATAGCACTGCAGTATGTTTATTGGGAAAGAAGGAAGCAAAATAAAGTAATTATCTGAAACACACTAAGGAAAAAAAAAATTATATATTTTCTCCAAAAATGAGACCTATCCAGAAAATAAGCCCTAGCAGGAATTTTCAGTCTTTATGGCATATGATTATAATACAGTATAAGCCCCATTCTCAATATAAGCCCTGCCGTAGTTGCAGTTCCATAATGAAGTGTCCAGGCAGCTAAAGAAGTTAAAGAATACAGCACGACACTTCATTAAAGAACGCCAACATCCCCAAAAACAGAGAAGACACCCCCAAAAGAAAGAAAACAGTGTCAAAAGAAAGCAAACAGCGCCCGCCCCCCCAAAAAAATTAAAATAAACAAATCTCACTCACAAGACCCCGAACAACTACAGCGGTGATGGCCAATGGTAGAATGGGTTCTCCCACAGAAATTTGCATCGCTGTCAAGTCCCTCACCACACACACACACACACACACTGGGTCCCAGTATCTCTCCACCCTTACATACACACACATGCTCACAATATGGCTACGTTCACACATCAGTTTGTTTCCATCAGGCACAATCCGGAAAAGAATGGATAAAACAGATCCGGCACCGGATCAGTTTTATCCCCATTGATTTGTATTAGGCTACTTTCACACATCAGCTTTTTTCCATCAAGTACAATCCGGAAAAAAATGGGTTAAACGGATCCGGTACCGCATCCGTTTTATCCCCATAGATTTGCATTGTTACCGGATTGTACCTGATGGCTTTGCGTTGCAACCGTTTTTTTCCGGATGCGGCAAAATTAATTAAAGCGGCGGCCGGAGGCAACGTATCTTGCAACGTTTTTTTGTCCGGCAAAATAACGCATCATGCCGGATCCGGAGCGATACGGCGTGTTTTACAATGAAAGCCTATGGACGCCGGATCCGGCGCAATGCGGTAAAAAATAGATGCGGCTGCCGGATCCGTTTTTGTTAACTGCGCATGCACCAAATTAATTAAAAAAACTGATCCATCAAAAAAACGGACAAAACGGATGCAAAAACGGATGCAAAACGGATCCAACGGATCCGGTGTTTTACGCATCTGACATAACGGATCCGTTAAAAACCGGATCCGGTGGATACGGTTTTACATTTTTTGCCGGATCCTTTGGATCAGGAAAAAAAAGGATTGTGCATGAATGCAGAAAACTGATGTGTGAAAGTAGCCTTAGCGCTGGATTGTGTCTGATGGCCTTGCATTGCATCCGGCTTTTGCCGGATCCGTCGTAATTGGCTAATGTGGTGGTTGGATGGAATGTCTTTTGTAACTTTTTTTGTCTCTGACAAAAAAAAACGCATTGCGCCGGATCCGGCACGATACGGCGTGATTTACAATGGAAGCCTTTGGACGCCGGATCCGGCGTAATGCGGCAAAGAATGGATATGACTGCTGGATCCGTTTTTTTAAACTGAGTATGCTCAAATTTATTGTAAAAAATGGATCCAGCAAAAAAAACCCCGGATGAAATGGATGCAAAAACGAATGTACCGGATCAATTTTTTGACGGATCAGGTATACCCGATCCGTCAAAAACAAAGGATCGGGCTCATCCTTTTTTGCATATTTTGTGCCGAATCCGTTGCATCAGGCACACGCCGGATTGTGCCTGATGCCCAAAAAAACTGATGTGTGAAAGTAGCCTTATCACTCCGCTAGCACCAACTCTGTGCACAAGTGATACTGCCTCCTGCCAGCAGGGGGAGCAACCACTGTGAAACGCAGGGTGACTGGACAGTGACACAGACCTGTAAGTTAGAGGAACCCATTCATTTGCCAACTCTACATGTCCTGTGTCTGGTAAGTGCGGTTCTCCTGGGGGGTGTCTGTCTTCTTTTGGGGGTAAACTTAGCAGTACATAGAGAATAGAAGTGTTTCCCCCCCAAAAAAAACCTACGCCAAAAATAAGCCCTAGTGAAGTTTTCGGAGCAAAAAATAATATAAGACCCGGTCTTATTTTTGGGAAAACAAGGTATAATCGTGTATACTTTCAATCTCTGGACTACAACTATAAAAAAAAGTTTAGTTATTCTTTAATATTAAATTATTTAATATTTTTATAGTGCATATGACCATTAGTATTGCTGGATTGATTGTATACAGCATGACAGTTGTGCTGAGTGGAAGAAGGACTGTGTATGCGCAGCAAACAGATGACGCTGTATCTACTGCTGAATTTCCAGAGTGATCGTCTAGCAGATTTCCACCTTGGCTTTGCGAATATCAACAGCCTAATTTGACAATTTGACATGGTGCGAATATGAAATTTGCAACGCTGGATAATGTCTGCTTTATGAAATTTCATACAAAAGATTAATACTATAATATCCTGTACATTTTTATTAGAGATTAGTGAACCCGCAGATGTTTGGGTCCGGCCAGACTTTAAAAAAACTAAATAAAAAATCAGTTTTGGGACTGGACTTGAACTCGAACATCTGCCCGGATGCCAAACCCTAAATAAGTCTAAAGGGTACTTTACACGCTACGATATCGGTACCAATATCGCTAGCGAGCGTACCCGCCCCCGTCGGTTGTGCATCATGGGCAAGTCACGGCCCGTGGCGCACAACATCGCTTACACCCGTCACACGGACTTACCTTCCCTGTGACGTCACTGTTACCGGCGAACCGCCTCCTTTCTAAGGGGGTGCTTCGTGCGGTGTCACAGCGGCGTCACACGACAGCCGTCCAATAGCAGAGGAGGGGCGGAGATGAGCGGCTGGAACATCCCGCCCACCTCCTTTCTTCCTCATTGCCGGTGGAGGCAGGTAAGGAGATGTTTGTCGCTCCTGCGGTGTCACACACAGCGATGTGTGATGCCGCAGGAACAAGGAACAACATCGCTACTGACGAGACAACGATTTTTCATAAATAAACGACCTCTCACAAACGATTTTTGCCTCTTTTGCGATCATTTAAGGTCGCTCCAGCCTGTCACACACTGCGATGTTGCTAACGACACCGGATGTGCGTCACAAACACCGTGACCCCGACGCTATATCGTTAGTGATGTTGCAGCGTGTAAATGGCCCTTAAGTCTTTGGGGACCCGAAAATTTCCTGTAAAATAAAAGGATTAAAGCAGGAGAATATACTTACTGAGCCTTAGCAGCTGTAACGCTACTTCCAGGTCTGCTCATTAGTCCTCATACATATTCACTGCTTTCCTTGCCCACCAGCAGCTCTGATTGGCTGCCGGTAGACCCCACTCCCCCACCCTCTCTAACAGCGCCTGTGATTGGTTGGATTCACAGGCGCTTTCTGCGTGCTTATAGTGCTGGTATCGGTATACAGAGGGGATCCTATGCTATTTCTTTAAAAAAAATATTTTACATGCAAACAGAGCATGTGATTGCAGCCAATCACATGTGCTGTTAGAGAGGGTGGGGGTGTGGTCTACCGGCAGCTAATCAGATCCGCTGGTGATTGGGGAAAGCAGTGAATATGCATGAGCACTGATAAGCGGATCCAGAAGTAGTGTTACCACTGCAGGGAGGCTCAGTAGGTATGTTGCTCCTGCTTTAACCCTTTTGTTATGTTTTTTTTTATTATACAGGTGGCAAAGCCCGAACTGTAATAGAGAAGTCTGTATGTGGGTCAGGGACCCGAACACTTTACAGTAAAGCGGGCTTTACACGCTGCGATATCGGTATCGATATCGCTAGCGAGCATACCCACCCCCGTCGGTTGCACGTCACGGGCAAATCGCTGCCCGTGGCGCACAACATCACTTACACCCGTCACACGGACTTACCTTCCCTGCGACGTCGCTGTGGCCGGCTATCCGCCTCCTTTCTAAGGGGGCAGTTCGTGCGGCGTCACAGCAACGTCACACGGCAGCCATCCAATAGCAGAGGAGGGACGGAGATGAGCGGCTGGAACATGCCGCCCACCTCCTTCCTTCCTCATTGCCAGTAGACGCAGGTAAGGAGACGTTTGTCGTTCCTGCGGTGTCACACATAGTGATGTGTGATACCACAGAAACGAGGAACAACCAGCGGCAAGCCCCACCAACAATATTATGAAAATGAGCGACGTGTCAACGATCAACGATTTTTGACATTTTTGCGATCATTGATCGTCGCTCCTTGGTGTCGCATGCTGCGATGTCGCTAACAACGTGACCCCTGATGATATATCGTTAGCGATGTCACAGCGTGTAAAGCACCCTTTAGGGTTTGCCCATCACTGATTTTTATTACATATTTTCCACCTCGTATTTGACCTATATGGAAGTACCCTAAGGACCATAGCTGGAAGAGGATGGAAAGTGGGTTGGATCAGGATTACAGGAGCCAGGATGTCCCATGGATGGAACACCTTGGACATGTCTTCAAGAAAAACCAAACAGGATCTGATAAAGTCATCATTGTATTGATTCCAATGGTAGATGTACCTTTAAAAACCACAGGAAGTCTATCTACCCCACGCAAATGAATCCTACTTATCACGTTTACACATATTCCCAGCTCTTTCATGTCCGCTCAGCGTCTTCCGCGAGGATACATTGGAACAAAATTATCTGTTTGTTTCAGGATTTGCGCTTGTCTTGTCAAAATGCAGAATACATTAAATGTTAATGTGTTCACAGCAATAATCTAACATTTGATCTTTGATGTTCAGCTCAGAATGACTGTGATAATGCTCAGGAAGACATATTCAATAAGAAAAAAAAAACCTGTTTAAAAGGCTTATTTTCACCAAGAAGAGCCTACGGTTGCTATAGCAGCCACCCACATTTCGAAAAATGCAGAACGAGAATGTTATTTGTCAAGCGGAGAGAAAAAAAAACATTGTTATCCTGCGTTACAGTGAATCGCATTATATTCGACATAATAATCATGTTTACATTGGGTAAAACCATAGGATTCGGCACACGCGCTCCATCTCATCCATAGCGGTTTGCCTGCCCGGCATGGTAGTAAGAAGAAAAGAACACGTCCGAAATCACATTAATGAAGGCAGACCGTTACATCACCGTAGTAATCAAAGAAGCAATTTGTATCCCCAAGTCTTCTAATGTGCAGTAGAGATTGTCAGGCCGATGTTTTATGTCTCTCTGGACAATGTCAAGTTCTATCATCTCGTCTTACAGTCACCTATTAAATGTAAATAAGGGAACCGGTTGATGTCGGGATTCACTGAACAAAGCATTACGGGGTCTTGTACTGAGCACTAATAATCCAGCACCTACAGAACAAGACACAAGTAGACGGCCTCATTATCTAGGTTTCTGGATTACTAGGCTTTGTTCTGGCTTCAGAGCTGAGAGCGTAAGGCTTTGTGGCGGCACATGGCGGCACCGGGCACTATATAATGATTGTGTTTATTTGGTGAGGATTTTAAAGTGGATCTGCTCCAAAATCCAAATCACAAATCCTTCCCATACAATTCTTCCTATTAACTGCAGTGAAAAATCCCCTTAGCAGTTCATAGGGCACATTTTTTATAAGGATAGTGAACGTAATCCAACTCGTGTGTGGCAGCAAATGGCATGCATGGATCAGACGCTCTGAAACGTGGAAAACCTTTGAAGAGAAAAAATAAGATCCAGCTTCCGGAATATTATAAAACAATCCTTTGAAACGTTATTCCATTAAGACCACGGATTATTCCAATACATAACACCATAATATTTTGACTGCGCAGGCGCACTACAATACTTTGATCTGCTCTGCTCAGGGCAGATCAAAGTGCGCATGCACAGGATCTCAATGCCGGCTAGTGTGCATGATGTAGGATGCGTCATGCACCCAGGATTCTGAAGGAGGACAAAGATGACTGAAAGAGGAGGCACTGGTATTGGAGAACGGAGACACCCATCCGACCAGTCTGCACCACACCACCCATTAGATGAGTATTATATAGTGATTTTTACGTTCTACACATCGGCCTGGGCTCTTATATACAGTATGTTAGAATGCTGTATATAAGAGCCCACTGGTGGTCGCCGCAGCTTATAGGGGCCAAATATGATGACAGGTTCCCTTTAAACTATCAAGTCAAAAGGTTCCACCCAAAAACAGACAAAAAAACCTCATCAAAACAGTTTCATAAGAAAATGCCTCCAAAAACAAGAAAAACAACAACAATTCCAGAATTGGACGGCTTAAAAAAAATTATTACCATACTGTAAACCTAAGAAACTGAAATCAGAACATACTTTATTATTGAATTATACAGTGTGAAGGCTCAATAAGCAGATGGTAATGTAGGGATAGTGTAGACCACGTATAATGACATTGTAGGCTTAAAATTATTATCCAAATCAAAAAAGGTCCGTGGACCCTCTCTTAGGAGTCTCGACATGGAAAATAGCCAGATATCCCTCCGGGAAGGACCTAGCCAAGGAAAGACTCTTTTTGGAGACCACCATAACCACCATATTAAGTGGCCCTTTTAACGAGTTTTAAGATATGACAAGGGAAATACCAAGGCCAGATATCCATCCACAGACAGCTGTTTTGCGGTATTGCCCATCATCAGTGTGGAGTAGGGTTCTGGCTAGGTGGGAGCAATGCCTAGTAGACCAGCAAGACAAAACAATCACTGATCTCGGGGAGACCAGCCTGAGAAAACACTGCCGGCAGCCAACGAGGGCGCTCAACACAGTGAAATCTTAGGTGCATTGCCCCCTGGGAAGTATGCAAATCAAAAAAGGTCTGTGGAGCCTCTGTTAGGAGTCTCGACACGGAAAATAGCCTGATATCCCTCCGGGAAGGACCTAGCCATATATGTTTAAAAAGAGATTTTAATTAAAGACATAAAAGCAACACTACTCAATTATAAAAGGAACAGTCCAGCTCACTGCATTGTGACAAGCTGTATTGTTAGGAGCATGGATCTGCTTTGCCATAATGTGTAAACATGAGAAAAATATCCAAGTCCAGCTTCACTAACTGTAGGCTTCTTTATTATTAAAATCACAAAAAATATACAGCACAGACACCACATCCCCTATGATGCTTCTACTAGTTCTTGGTGTCAAGCACCCTTGGTCATGTTAGTGAAGCTGGAATTGGATGTACTACTCATCTATGCTTTCCCCTGATGATCCTGCACTGACCCTCCAGCAGTGTCCACAGTCTTTGGTTACATTTGCTGGTCGGTAACCTAAGAAACATCTCCAAAAGATGTTTCAGATAATTTGGCACACCACGTGTAACCACACCAGGCTAGGACTTTCACATCCAGTATCTTCACCTCCAAGACAGTCTGAGATCAGCCTCCCAAACAGATGCTGCAACAATCTGTTCTCATAACCCAAAAATGTTTACACGAACAGTCAAACCATATCAGGGAAGCTCATTTGCATTCTCGTTGTCCTCATCAGGGTCTCCACCTGACTGCATTTTGTCCTCGTAACCGATGGCCAGCCTAAAGGCCCCTTTACATACTACAACATCGCAAACGACATCGCTGTAACGTCACCGGTTTTGTGACGTAATAGCGACCTCCCCAGCGACATTGCAGTGTGTGAAACACATCAGCGACCTGGCCCCTGCTGTAAGGTTGCTGATCACTACAAATCGTTGAGGACCATTCTTTGATCCTTTGTTTCTCGCTGTGCAGCATGATTGCTAGAAAGTCTCAGTGTGTAAAGGGGCCTTTACAGCGACTTCGTTAGCGACTTCCCTTTCAAAAAGCTGCTTTACAACGTCCCCAATGACTAGCTAGGTCGTTCTGCAGGTCCATATCGCTGTTGCGTCGTTTTCCAGGTTTGCCTGTTTGACAGCTCACCAGCGACTCACCAGAGACTTTGAAGCGATCCCGGCCAGGTTGGGATCGCTGGTGGGATCGCTGAAAGTCTCAGTGTGTAAAGGGGCCTTAAGGCATACCTGTGTAATAATCATGCTGTCTAATCAGCACCTTGATACTCCACACCTGTGAGGTGGATGAAGGAGAAGTGATCACTAACACAGATTTTGACAAATTTGTGAATATTTGAGAGAAAAAAGGTCTTTTGTACATAGAAAGAGTCTTAGATCTTTGAGCTCAGCTCATGAAAATGGGAGCAAAAATAAAATTGTTGTATTTATATTTTTGTCGTGTATATTTCACCAGCAATAAGAATAGATAACTAATGTATTGGGTTTTATTTGTTTGTTGTTTTTATAACCTTCATAGCCGTTTTTCAAAAAAATGTAATATGTCTGATAATTTCATTAGAGTTTGCAAATTGGTCCTCCACTGCTCAGCTTGATTGCCAAAACTGAAGCCCGATACATCTATTCACAACAATAGAAAGGCAGGGAAAAGGCACATGAAATAACAGGCTCAAAGAATGCTGATGGTGATGGCCTTCAAACAAGCGATGGTGCATCTGTAAATGCCCTTCACTGCTAGTAATGAGCTGTAATTGAGTACTACAAAGCCACATGGTCTTTCCATACCCATTAGGTGTCAGATATAGAGCTTTTTATCCCTAGAAACATTATATTATATTCCTACATATGACATCAGATAGAACATGCTGCAATCTTTTTTGTTAGATTCATACACAAGGAGGAAATACTTACACAAGAAATATTTTAATTATTAAAATGTCATGTCTGACATATTTCTAGATTGTCAATTTTATCCTTCCATGTACACTCCTCTGATGACATCATTACTTAAAAAGAAATGCGTCGGGAGGGATATCTTTGAATTTTCAGGGGACAAATAGTCTAATCCCACATTTGAGTACTAAGCTGGTCAGGGCTCGGAGCAATAACATGGGGCACAACAGGGCAATCAGGAAAAACATCCCCTTGGGTTGATCCCTTTCTCCAATTGCTTCACGGACTAGGATGCTCAGCCACCAAGAATGGGGAGATGGTAGCATTTTTAACTTTCACAATTTAGCACATGCACTTTATTTTTTGCCTTCTGTGTTGCACATTACATATATGGTTATCACACCAGTATAGTAGCATGGAGTTTTGCCTGAACATCGCCGTCTGTCAAGGCGGTGTCGGGCTCTGTTCTAATTGCCGATTCTGATATTCTGCCCAATGGGTATTCTGGTTTTTGGGATTAATACAGGCAGACTCGTCCGTCAACCTGCTCTGTGCTGATTCATAGGCATGCTAGCAATAGTTAATTTCTGCTGGTCTGCTTGCTCCTTTGATCATATGTTGTGGAGAGGCCTATCACATCTGCTCTCCTCCTATTTATGCTAGTTGAATACTTACACCCCTGCTATCTATAGTTTCTCTTTGTTAATCTGTGAGGTGTGGTGTCTTAGATTTTATGGAGATAGTTGTGCTTATTGCTTGCTTGTGGATTTATTCCTGTTGTTAAGTAGCATCCCTCCTTCTCTTTTGTTTCCTCCTAAAGCGGGCTTTACACGCTACGATATCGTTAATGAATTATCATCAGGGTCACGGTGTTTGTGACGCACATCCGGCGTCATTAACGAGATCACAGTGTGTGACACTTATCAGCGACCTTAAACGATCACAAAATCATTTGCCGCGGAGAGGTCGTCCTGGAACAAAAAATTGATTTCTCCTTATTAGCGATGTTGTTCCTCGTTCCTGTGGCATAACACATCGCTATGTGTGACACCGCAGGAGCGACGAACATCTCCTTACCTGCCTCCACCGGCAATGCGGAAGGAAGGAGGTGGGCGGGATGTTACGTCCCGCTCATCTCCGCCCCTCCGCTTCTATTAGATGCCTGCCGAGTGACGTCGCCGTGACGCCGCAAGAACCGCCCCCTTAGAAAGAAGGCGGTTCACCGACCAGAGCGACGTCGCAGAGCCACATATCGGCCGTACGACGGGGGCGGGTGCTATCACGCTCGACATTGCCAGCAAATGCTAGCGATGTTGCAGCTTGTAAAGCCCGCTTAAATCTCTTATTCTCCTACTTTGTATATGCGTGCAGTTTAAAAGAGTTTTCGTTTTCCCTTGTATGTCTTTATCTGTGGGTTTCATCACACTCCTGTCCCATCCTTCTATGGGGGGAGAGGGAATTAAACCAGGGCTGGTCAGGAGCAGGGCCACGTAGGAGACTCCGGCATCTCCACCTTCGGGGGTACCCCTGAGATTATGGATAGCATAGGGCCCCCTAGCTTGAGGGACTGCTTAGAAGCCTTGGTTCCCAGCTATCCCATAGTCATCATCATGACCAGTACTTATCAATTTTAGATATTTCTGCTCCTTTCATATGTATACAATAAAAGATTATATTATAACTGGATCCCTTTTGCTGTATACCCGATTTATCAAAATAAAACCACAATTGGCATAACAGTCACCAGGGCTGTTTTATATATTATGTACAGTAATTAAGTATAATGAATACAGTGAACAAAACAGTATAATAGATAAAGCTAAAGCAATTGTTGTTAGTGGCAAGTGATCATATACAAAGAAAGACATCTGTTGCTGCTACCTTGGAGCCCTAGACCATATTTTTTACTGTTGAAAACATTACATCTCTTCCCAATGATTATTTTATGTGTCCATCAGATCTCGGCTGTGATTATGTTACTGCCGAAAAATATTTTCCAGAAAGCATTTATCCTAAAACATGTAGTAGAGGTGATCATTTCCCTTTGACTTTCCGTCATCACTAGGGTGCCAAGAAGTTAGAATTCCAATCAAAATTGCGTTTTTATGGTGTGTTGCCTTTCAGAGCGAGATCATTAAACTAATTTTCAATTCTGTTGAAAAAGTGGAACAGCTCAATTTCGGTGGGTAATTTCCCATGTAGATCTCGTTAAAATGAGTTAGGAATCTGTGAGTCTGCGATGCTGTCTGGCATAATCTAACAGTAATTACCTCTACACAAACCTCCCTCCCTCTGACAAATTCTGAGACCTGGGTACAAATATTCATCATACTGGATATCATGTTGGCTTCATATTATTCTGTTTATAGTTTCATTATGAAGAGTGGCAGTAACGCAAATGTCTGAAGAATGTTTTTATAACCCCCTCATTTGCGATTTATATTTTGGTCTTTCGGGGTTCTGTATGGTAACTGTTTTTTTTTTATTTGATCTCTAAATGCAAAACTAATGTAACTTCATTCAAAAACAAAATCTCTATTAATATTGTCTGGGCATAGTTTCTCACCTAGCTAGCTGATCTGCAAAATCTAACACTAAAGGCTGCTTTACACCCAGCGACATTGCTAGCGAAAGCACCCGCCCCCGTCGTTTGTGCGTCACGGGCAAATCGCTGCCCGTGGCGAACAATATCGCCGGAACGCGTCACACATACTTACCTTCCTAACGACGTCACTGTGGCTGCCGAACAACCTCTTTTTTTAAAGCAGCTGCATTAACGTCATTCCCACCTCATTGCCGGAGGACGCAGGAACACTGTTGTTCGTCATGTCACACGTAGCAATGTGTGCTGCCTCACGAACAACCTGCGTCCAGCGCGAGCAACAATATTTTGAAAATAAACGACGCGTCAATGATCCACGATTTGGTGAGTATTTATGATCGTTAGCGGTCGCTCATAGGTGTCACACGCAACAATGTCGATAACGATGGCGGATGGGCGTCACGAATTCCGTGACCCCAACGACATATCGTTAGATACGTTGTTGCGTGTAAAGCTGCCTTAGGCACCCTTCACACGCACGTGTCTCTGGTACGTGCTAGGTCCGTGCCCACATGTACCAGAGACACGGGCACACGTAAACCCATTAAAATCAATTGGTTTGTGTGCACGTGTGCAGCCATTGGCCCGTGCCTTTGTGTGGAGCAGACGTGAGCCCGTGTGCTCCACACGGATGCATGTCCGTTTTTCTCCAGCAGCACAAGTGTCAAACGTACCACACGGATGTAGTGTAAATGTGGGCCCGTGTGACACGCGCCAAAGAAACACACGTGTTAGAGAAAAAAATAACAAAACTCTACTCACCTTCTCCAGCCCTCCTGTCTCTGCCGCTGCTGTCACTTGCTGCTGACCTCCGCTCATTATGCTCATTTAATACTCACTTCACTGCGGCCGGCAGCAGCGGGGAGTCGGCAGGGCTGGAGACCGAAGTTCAGCACCACGGACAGCGACGCCAGGGACAGGTGAGTTGAAAGTTCTCGTTCTCCGTGGTGATGACACGTAATGCTATAAACACGGCACACGGAGGGGAAAACGCACCTTTGACACGTCCATGAAACACGTGCGTGATTTTCACAGACGTGTGAAGGGGGCCTTAAGGAGAGAGGGGGAAAGCATTCAAGTTCTTAGAGAGGGCAGACTATTGTTAGGAAGGAAGGCATATGATCCTTCATGATGAGTAGAGATGAGCAGACCCGTGGAAATTCAGTTTGGCGGGTTCAGCTGGAGTTTAGATACAGTTCGGGTTTGGGACCTGGACTTCACCTGAACCCTAATGGAAGTCACTAATTGGGCAGTTTGGGTTTCCGCCCACATGCAGCCAACCATAAACAGATCACTTCTGGGGGAGGGGTTTTTCCATTTTTTGGGGTGGGTGGGTGCCCACTACACCTGAACGTCCCTCCCTGGGACAAATTCTGAAACCTGGGTACAAATATTCATCATAGTAGATATCATGTTGGCTTCATATTATTCTGTTTATAGTTTGGTTATGAAGATTGGCAGTTGGACGAATCTCTGAAGAATCTTGTTTAATCCCTTCATTTGCTATTTATATTTTGGTCTTTCTGGGCTCTGTACAATATCTCATTGCCGTGGGTTTTTTTTGCGTTTTTCATCTGATCCCTAAATGCAAAACTAAAGCAATGTTATTAAAAAAATCCCAATTAATATCGTCTGGGTATAGCTTTTCACCTATCTAGCTGATACGCATAATCTAAACAAATCTGTCAGAGCTCTGTTACTGGTTCCAACAGCTCTTTGCTCTGCACATCAAATTTTCTCATTATTAGTTAGTAGCATGCAAGGAGTAGATGGGATTGTACAGAGAAAACCAGAAAGGAGAGAGAGGGTAAAGCATTTTAGGTTTTAGAGAGAGCAGACTCTTATTAGGAAGGAAAGCATGATATAATCCTTCATGAGTAGAGATGAGCGGACCCATGGTGGGTTCAGCCGGAGTTTAGTTTGGTTTGGGACCAGGACTTGACCTGAACCCTAATGGAAGTCACTAATTGGGGAGTTCGGGTCTCTGCCCACATGTAGCCAGCAATAAACAGAACAGGGAGGGAGAGCAGGATTGTTCTTTGGGGGGGGTGCACATTGCACCTGATCATACTGCTACCCCAGTGCAAGCTGTTAATGTGGCGCCCCTGATTATATCAGGATGCCACAGGACACCTGAATCCTTAAACAGGGTGCAGGGCCTACCCCCATGGTTCCAGGTTCCAATCAGCGGTGTCCCACCATCAGCATCACAAATCCCAATCACACCTCACATCAAACCTGTCAGACAACAGTGGGATTGGCTAAGCTGGGATAGGGCCACCCACCTAGGGGTCAGGCAGACTGGTGGGAGGGAGGAAGTCAGCTTAGAGTCAGTGAAGTGTTAGCCCTCAAAGAGTGAGGAGCTGGGAGTTGTAGCTCCTGGGGAGTGAGACCAAGGTTGGGTCGCAGACATTGGAAAGGGTGCGACGGACAGTCTAGCAGGACTGTCGGCATCAGAACCCTAAAAGAACTGACCGGTACCGAGCACGGAGGGGTACAGGACCCCAGATCAGGGAAGAGCTTAAAGTACCTTGATAATTAACCCGGGAAGGATAGTCTCTTTATGAACTTTCCCCAAGAGCTCAGAGATTGAAGGCATCAGCACAACGCCGGGGTTAGGGTTTTCCAGAAAAACAACCCAACTGAAATCCCAAGTGCCAGCCATCAAGAGCACAGCTACCCTACACATGGTTAGTGGGGATCCAACAGCTTCACACCAAGGGGCCACAACGGACACTATAAATTGTGCACTGAAGTAAAGGTCCGGGCTATCAAACGACACCGGTGGGAGCGGACACCTGGACGGGCTCACCTGTAGTGGCTGTGATGCACAGAGATTCTGGTTTATCTACAGTGTGAGTGTCTGCTTTATATCTCCATCCAGCACCACGACTACCGACAGTGAGTACTCTGTTCCCCTGCACCCAGCGCTCCCAATAATTCCACCAAAACTCCAGAGGTCGGGGCCTTCCCTACCTGCGGAGGGACTGACACCTTGCTGCCCCACACCATCTGCCCCGGTACTCCCATCAGCAGCGGTGGTACTCCCCTTTCCGCAACCCTCAGATGGCGTCACGAACTTCTCCCCTGTAAATATCCCCCTTTTCAGGGATCGGAGTGTTAGCTGAGCCCGGGTCCGGAACCCTCGAGCCACGACCATCCCGGATCCGAGCACCCCGGGGCGACACATTAACACTGCAATTGGCTCGCACTGGGCTGAGCCCCAAGTGTATTGATGTGAGTGGTTTTCATATGTAAAGCACCCAAACTCTAAATCCAAACTCTTTTTTTTTAATTTAAAGTCTATGTTTGGTCCAAACACCGAACGTTGGGTTCGTTTATTTCTATTCATGAGCTGTAGTTTGGGTAATCACTCTAGGAATGAAATTCTGCTGATTCATAAGAACTACTAAACACAGCAGCATCATTAGTACAAAGACCTCACACCCAATATATAATGATAGGTGCAGATCAAGGAAAGGGTTAAATGCCGCGCTGCTGTTGAAGAAAATCCAAGATTAAATGGATAGGAATTGTGACCCTTATTCGTCTACACATTTCAGAGATTCTTCAGGACCAAAAATAAAATGTGGAGAAGAATAATCTCTGAAACGCACAGACGAATAAAGATCAGGATTCCTATCCATTTGGTCTTGGATTTTCTTCAATGGCAGCTCAGCGTTTAACCCTTTCTATGATCGGCACCTATCATCTTCCACTGGGTAGCTGCAGCAGGCATTGGTACATGTTTATACTGTGGTTGTGAAAATCAGCGTGGGATGACAGGCGCAGTATCCACCACCGCATGGGAGCCGTGGATACCGCACCTGTCATCCCACGCTGATTTTCACTCCACTAATATGCTACTGAGGAAGGTCCATGTAGGACCGAAAATGTTCTTTTTGCACATTGAATAAAATACACGTTGCAGTCATTTTTGGGAGTGCTTTGTTTACATAGAGCCAAGTGTGACTCCAGCGTTAGAAGGATTCAGGTAGTCTGTTTTTAATCAAGTGATGTGATAGCTCAAATGGAAAAGAGAAGAGTTAACTGGGTAGAAAGGAAAAGTGAGCAATTGTAAGTAAACAGTGCTACATAATATGATGACTTCAATATATTAAGAGGATACAAATTTTGATGGAAATGCTTTTTTACGGAATGTATGATATTTTTTTTATCTATAATAGAACATTTTGTACCAAACAAACAAAGTTAAAAAAAGAAGCACAAAAATTCCCCTTACATCCAACACAACCCTATTTATGAGGCAAAAACTTAGTTATGGCCAAATCCCATATTTTAGAAGAAAAACATGTTATACAATATTTCACATACTGCTGTGTTCTATTTGTCTCCCTGTTCATTCTTTGACTATTGCAATGAAAGAGCCTAGGTACATCCTACCGGTTTCTCTATTTTCCAGATAGAAGTGATGTCATAAAGAATTATTACAGATGAATTCATATAAAAAAATTATTGTTCTCACTGGAATTTACCTTTGAATATTTTATTATACACATCCCTTGCTAACCCCTTACTGCTGCGGCTTTCACATTTTTTCCCTCTGCTTCCAAGAGCCATAACTTTTTAATTTTACCGTTGACATAGCTGTTTGAAGGCTTATGTTTTATGAAATTAGTTGTAGTTTTGAATGACATGATTCATTTAGCATACCCTGTGCTGGAAAAAAAAATGTAAATTATTCCAAATGCAGTAAAATTGCAAAAAAAAATTAAATGCAGCCATTGTTTTTTCGTATTTGTTTTTACGGTATTCATTCTGCAGTTAAAAAAGATCAGGCATCGTTATTTTCCAGGCCTGTGTAAATACAGGGATTTTTTTTTATTTTGGAAGTGAAAAATAATTAAAAAGTTTGTGAAAAAATTTGCATGTGTTGCCATTTTCTGATACCAGGAATTGTATTTTTTCATCTATGGATGTATTCAAGGGCTTGTCTTTTATGGCAAACCTATGGGGATAGACATGAAGTTTTCATTCATGTGTATTGCAATTTTTAGGGAATTTTTACAGAAACATAAAAAGATTGAAAAACCACAACTTTGGCATTTCAATATTTTTTGCTCTACGATTATTATACAGGTTAATTTTCTATTTTGATATTATTATTATTATTATTATTTACTATTAATGCAGCAATACCAAAGTTTTATTACTTTACTTTTAAACTAAAAAAAGCGGGATTAAAATTTTATATATTTTGTTTACTTTTTTTTACTTTATTTGTTAGTTTCCTTAGAGGATTTGAATATGTGACCATATTACGCAGTCCCACGGCTCATTATAGCCCATCCACAACCCGCAAATGCACGTGGCAAGTTGAGCTGGTGCCAATCATGCCATCGATATGTGACTGTCAGTGTTTGTCATGGACAATGACATCATTAAAAAGCATGAATTGGCACACGATCAGGTCACTACTGTTACAAGCAGATTCCAGCTCCGGTCACTACTGTTATAAGCAGATGCCGGCTCTGGTCACTACTGTTACAAGCAGATTTCGACTCTGGTCATTACTGTAACAAGCAGATGCCGGCTCTGGTCACGACTGTTACAAGCAGAGGTCGACTCCAGTCACTACTGTTACAAGCAGATGCCAGCTCTGGTCACTGCTGTTAAAAGCAGATGTCGGCTCTGGTCACTACTGTTACAAGCAGATTTCGACTCCGGTCATTACTGTAACAAGCAGATGCCGGCTCTGGTCGCGACTGTTACAAGCAGAGGTCAACTCCAGTCACTACTGTTACAAGCAGATGCCAGCTCTGGTCACTGCTGTTAAAAGCAGATGTCGGCTCCGGTCACTATTGTTAAAAGCAGATGCCAGCTCCGGTTGCTATTCTTACAAGCAGATGCTAGCTCTGGTCGCGACTGTTACAAGCAGATGCCGGCTCCAGTCCCTACTGTTTCAAGCAGATGCCAGTTCCGGTCACTACTGTTACAAACAGATGCCAGCTCTGGTCACTGCTGTTACAAGCAGATGCCAGCTTTCCTTGTAATGAGAATCTGGTGAGTTTTTGATGTTACAGATTTTCTGCAGTATTTTACTTACATTTTTTTCATTGCATTTTTATCTTGTTTTTTGATGCCATGATTTTTTTTTCTCTTTTTCACATGCCATGTTTCAAAATTAAGCTGCTTTGTTTTTTATGCTTCCTAGTATTTTATTTTGATAAAACTTTATTGATACAGTCATGTGTGGTTTACATGCTTATTTATTGCACTTCTACAACAAAAATGTATATGCCTTTTTTAATTCCAGATTTCCGCATCTAATGCAATTCTGTGGAGTAAATCGGCACATAAAACTCAGCGTACCCAAAAATTTACATGAAGTATAAGAAAAGTGCAGTGGACATGAGATTTCTTTTAATCTCGTCCACTTTTCTGCAACTGTAAGGGGGCGTGCACAGTAGTCCTGTTTTAGCTTTTTTTTGTTTGTTTAATGCGTTTTTGAGTGCAAGCAAAGTCTATGAGAATCCTGAAGTTTTGTGCACATGTTGCTGTGTTGCTGTTTTCCCTTGCAGATTTGGTGGAGAAATAAATCTCCAGGGTGTCAATTCTTTAAACATTTTTGCAGCTTTTCTCCATCTCAGAATGCATGGAAAACGCATTGAAGAAAACATATGGAAAAAATGCATTAAATAACACACCAGCAACGCGTTAAAGTATTTTTTTTCTGTCAAGGGATGTAGGCTTGGTGCAGATATTTCTGCAACCAAATACTCAGTGTGCTCACATAGTATAAGACACACTGTTTTTTTTTAGTGCAGCAAAAATACAGAGCATCAAAAACTCATTAGAAACTTATTGTGCAAACTGAGCCTAAAGGCTGCTTTACACGTGTCGATTTCATGTGCGTTTGCACCCGCCCCCATCATTTGTGCGGCACGGGCAATTTGTTGTCCGTGTCGCACAAAGTCAGTAACCCCCGTCACACCAACTTACCTCCCGAATTACCTTGATGTGGGCGGCGAACATCCTCTTCCTGAAGGGGGAGGGACGTTCGGCGTCACAGCGACGTCACACAGCCGCCGGCCAATAGACGCGGAGAGGCAGAGCTTTGCGGGACATAACATCCCTCCCACCTGCTTCCTTCCACATGCCGGTGGCCGCAGGTAAGCTGCAGTTCATCGTTCCTGGGGTGTCACACGGAGTGATGTGTGCTGCCTCAGGAACAATGAACAACAGGCGCGCAGAAGGACGTTCGATATTTTGAAAATGAGCGACGTATCAACGAGCAACGATAAGGTGAGTATTTTTGCTCGTTCACACTCGTTCGTAGCTGTCACACGCTACGATATGTCAAACGATGCCGGATGTGCGTCACTTACGACGTGGCCCCGACAACATATTATAAGATATATCGTAGCGTGTAAAGCCCGCTTAACACAATCGGCATTTGCCAGATATCTGCAAACATGTGGGTCTGAAGTAGGATGTACTATGAGGGGCTGCTAATAAGTCTTTGACGAGATAGGATAATGAAACTTCATAATTTCTTCTACATACTCTCCACTAATGACAACACACTTCTTACATCGGTATTCCAAGTTCTGTAAGCCTAGCAAAAAGAAGGCTTTCGGTTGTGCCTCAAACCAGGCATCCGTAGCAGCCATGGCGTCAGAAATGGTGTGAAATTTGGTACCCTTGAGGTGTTTCTTCAGGTTTGAAAACAGATGGTAGTCGGAGGGAGCTATATCTGGTGAATAAGGTGGGTGGTCAACCAGCTGGAAGCCCAGCTCTGCCAGTCTAGCCATGGTTGCATGTGCAATGTGAGCGGAGGCGTTGTCTTTCAGGAACAAGATTCCTTTGGACAGCTTGCCGCGCCTTTTGGCCTTCAGAGCTGCCTTCAGTTGGTCCAAAAGTTCAATGTAATACCTTGCATTGATGGTAGAACCCTTTTGAAGGTAGTCCACTAGCAGCACACCCTCCTTATCCCAGAACACAGACATCATTCCCTTAGTAGCTGATTTTTGCACCCTGAACTTCTTTGGACGAGGAGAACCACTGTGCCTCCACTCTTTTGATTGCTCCTTGTTTCCAGGGTCATAAAAATAAATCCAGGTCTCATCCATAGTGACCAGTCAATCCAGGAAGTTCTTATCAGTCTGGAGACGCTGACAAATGGACCGGGAAGTTGTCACTCGCATGCTTCTCTGGTCTGTTGTCAAACATTTGGGGACCCACTTTGCAGATAGCTTCCTCATGTCCAAATGTTCATGGATAATGACACAAAATCCCCATGATGTCTGCTATTGCTTTAGCTGAAATTTGTGGATTCTCCAGTATGAGGTTGTGCACAGCATCGACGATCTCTGGAATAACAACCACTCTCGGTCGTCCGGGACGTTCCTCATCATTGGTGCTGAAGTGGCCGTTTTAAATTTGGCAACCCAGTTCTTAACTGTGGAATATGAAGGACATTGATCCCCCAATGTCTGCGACATATCACCATGAATATCCTTTGCGGACTTTCCTTGCAAAAATAAGAATTTTATCACTCCTCTGCTCTCAGTTGCTGTGAATATCGCATTAGACTCCGCCATTTTGTTTTCCCATGTGCGTGACACTGTTGCCATAAGCAACAAACACAAAATTTTGAAAACAAATATTAGACACACAAGGCTTTCATGTGATGTAATATTCGTTACCATAGAAACAAAAAAGATCCCAAAGCCAAAGACCTATCAACAGCCCCTCGTATTATGTTCTATATTGGGAAGGGGTTAATAACACTATACATTACTTTGTGTTCCTGTTACTACATACTGTTTCATTATTGTTTATACAGATTTCTATTTATCTCCATCAACTTTGCTTTTGTGACAAGGACATTGACATTTTGAAAATGGGCAAATATGTAACTTTCCATTCACGTAAAGTTAGGGGGAAACAAATATGACTACTACTACTTGGACAACCCCTTCTCATTCCCCTTGTTTGCCCCCATAAAAATAAATAAGCCTATACTCCCCTCTGGTGCGGCCCTGGTTCTAGCGATGTCTGAAGCCATGTTCCTATGGCCCACATGACATTAGTATGGCACTTGAATCCCACGACCAATCAGCACCCGGCGTCTTTCTCCCCACCTTCAAACATTTGAGCAGGATGTGAGCACTGCGCTGACTTCCTGCTCAAAAGACTGGGAGAAGGAAGGCGGTACTGATTGTTATGACATGCAAGCCCCCCAACCAATCAGCTCCAACTTCCTTCTCCCCGTCTTTGGACGTTTCAGCAGGAAGTCAGCACAACAGTCACATCCTGCTCAAATGGCCGAAGGTGGCGAGACAGACGCTGGGCTCGCATGTCCTAACAATCTCATGTAGGCCCTGGGAACGCGGTTTCAGACATCGCTGGAACCGTGGTCGCACCGGAGGGCAGTATAGGCTTATTTATTTTTATGGAGGCGAACAAGGAGAATGAGAAGGGGTTGTCCAAGTAGTGGACAACCCCTTAAATTAAAATATACTGGAATTTATACTAAAGCTATACAAAAATGCCCATACAAGACTCTGAACTAAGCTGTTTTTCATAGTTAAAACTGAGCAGCAAATACTTTTCACAAACTAGTGTCTAAATGTGGTCTCCTATCAGATTTTCATTCTATTGTTATTGGTAGCTTTGTTTAGTGTAGTCCAGTGGTGGAGCACTCACCCTGCTCCTATGAGTTAGCTTGGATAGTGGCTTTAACAAGGTGCGCATCATGATTCTGTGATTTCCAGAACATTTTGCAGCTCATTGTACTTAGATCACCACCAGAGCTTCAGCCAGTTTCACAGTTCTCCTCCTTGCGATTCCCATGAGTTGAATCACTGCTATTCCAATCAAAGCTTTCCCGTGCCACTTTATACTTTACTAACCAACATCTTGTAGAGTTCATTGCTCGATCTGTATTCTGATAAAGACACCTGCTGTTACCTTAGCCTCAGTTTAGAGGAAAAAAAATGAAGGTACTTGAAGGCTGGCAACTCCCTATCTACAGCTCTGACAAATTGTTCTATGGTCCGCATAAGAGCTAATTTGATGGGCAGTGGTGGCATTAGAACAGTATAGAAGGTTACCAGTGGCGTTGTTCCTCCTCATAGCAAAGGAAAGTCTGGACTGTTACAATGCTCTGTGCTATCTCATAGGCAAAAAAGCAGAAAACTTTAAGGGAATCTGTCAGCAGGTTTTTGCTACCTCACCTAAGAGCAGCATAAATTAAGCAAAGAGATCCTGTATCCAGTGATGTATCACTTAGATTACTGGGTACAGCTGTTTAGACAAAATCAGAAATATTAGATTTAGCATGTAGCAGAGTTGAGAGAGCTGTCCCACCCACACCAGGCTCTCTGTAGAGATTGTACATTGACATGCCAATCATAGGAGGGGGCGTACCGGACTGCTGTGCGCATAATTTTGTAATCAGAGCACGAGAAGCACTGCTGGTTAAACAAACATAGCAAAAAAACAGATCAGACCTTGACAATACAGGCATCCCTGAATTCTATGCTTTAACCTTTACAGCATGCTGGATTCAGATTACATAGCAAAGCCCTTCTGACAGATTCCCTTTAACACCACCTTCATGACTAGAGATGAGCGAATAAAGTACAATTCAAACTCCCCTGTTTGCGTGATTTTCTCAGGGAATTAAATTCATAGAGAAGTTATTCACCTTGAATTTAAGTCCTTTAATATGGTCTGATGGCCACTGAAAACAAATACTAAATATTTTGGTTTGTATTATTTGTACTGAATACCTAGTACTATTCCAGTATTCATCCCGAATAACGAACTTAATGCCAGTCAATGGGGAACCCGAGCATTTTTCTTGAAGATTTCCCAGGAAAATGCTCGGGTTCCACTGTGAAATGTATGAAGAACCCAAATGTCTGATTTAATAAAAATGTTGAAACTTATAAAGATTAGGCAATACCAACTGTTAACATACAATTTCAATATTGTAGGGGAAATGTAGAGTTAAGTTGTTGGCCAGGTTCACAAGAGCTGAAGTTGCTTTTTACAGCCGGGGCTCATAGGAGGATTCCCTGTTTGGGCATATGGACAATGGCTGCCATAATGAGACAACTGTTATAAACAGAAACCTCATTAAAAACTGTACATTCCCATTGGAATTAGTCATTAGAAAGGCTTTCAGACTATTTTGTAATGCAGGAGTTTACGAAGCACATATTTATATTCACCACTGATACTTCCATATAGAAATAAGTCTATATGTAAATGGACAGTTCAGATCATACATGAAAGTATTGCTGACTAGTCTTGTCTCTCAATTTTTCCATTCCAAACAGTAGCCAGTCTTAGCAAAGTGAATAAAATCATTTTTTTTTTAAATAAGTTTTATAAATATCTTTTTGTTTTTTTAAACAGGCAGCAATGTCTTCCTGTCCTGTAAAATGAAATTTGAAGAAAAGAATGGTCTTACTATTATGATTCCGCACAAGTTAAAATTAGTGTTAATGCATATGCTAGTTAAATAAGTCAAGAAGCTTTACTGATCTTAATACTCTACAATTTTGTATCCACTCTTTTTATGTGGATTGTTCCTCTTCATCCGCATTCTACCAGCTCTAAAGGTACTAGAACTTTCTCTCCTTTAACCAGAATGACCGGTGTCTACCAATGTCAAGTTACTTGGATTCAACAAGCCCGCCTCTCTGATTTACCTGTATTTAGAATGATGGGCAGATATTCAGGAAACACAGAATATAATCCTATTCATCTTCTCTGCTGCTAAAGGCAGATTACACTTTCCAACAGGCAGTGGTCAGCAAGTTAAAAGGGAGAATGTTATGCACCTGTCCCAGATCTGAGATTTACTTCTGTCACCACGGTTTGCTAAAATTTGTTGTGCTCCACTTTGGGCTTTCCCACGTAATTATCTGCCTGGGCCTATAGAAGACTCACCATGACAAACACCTGTGTTTTAGTATTAAGACATTAGTGTTCCTGAATCTTACAGTATCTGCCTGTGTGTTCCAGTACTTCTGCTCAACCTTCTACAGTCTCCAGGACCTCTCCTGTCTGCCTGCAGCTTCCAGTGTCTCTTCTCTTCTTTCTGTGGTCTTCAGGACCTTTGCTAATTGTTTTCAATCTCCAGGATATCTTCTGTCTGCCTTTGGGTTCCAGTATGTTTGCTACCTGTCTGCGCTCCCCAGGACCCCTCCTGTTTGTATTTAGTTTCCAGTAGCTCTTCTACCTGTCTGTGATCTATAGGATACCTCCTATCTGCCTGTGGCTTCCTGTACCTTTGCTACCTGTCTGAGGACAGACAGGAGGTGTCCTGGGGAGTGCAGTTTCCAGTACCTCTTCTACCTGTCTGCGATCTTGAAGATACCTCCAGTCTGCCTGTGGCTTCCTGTACCTCTGCTGTCTGCGCTCCCCAGGACCCCTCCTGTCTGTCTTCAGTTTCCAGTACCTCTTCTACCTTTCTGCAATCTAGAGGATACCTCCTATCTGCCTGTGGCTTCCTGTACCTCTGCTACCTGTCTGCACTCTCCAGGACACCTCCTGTCTGTCTTCAGTTTCCAGTACCTCTTCTATCTGTCTGCGATCTAGAAGATACCTCCTGTCTGCTTGTGGCTTCCAGTACCTCGCCTAACTATTTACGGTCTCTAGGACATGTCACGTCTACCTGAAAGTTTCCAGAATGTCAGCTACCTGTCTGTGATCTAGAGGATACCTCCTGTCTGCCTGCGGCTTCCTGTACATCTACAACTTGTTGCATTCTCCAGGACATACACTGTCTACTGTATCTCGGCTACCTGTTCCCAGTTCTTGTGCATCTGCGGTCTTCAGTCCCTTAGCTATCCTTCTCCTTTGTGCCTCACCTGCGTGCAATAGCAACACCCGAGGCACGCTGGCCCACCAAGACCTTTGATTTGCAGGATCCCCCTTACCAGGTCAGCCTAATAAAGAACCTACTGGCATGGACTTTGAAGTGATTTTTAAAAGGGCAATGCAACACAACTTTTGAATATTGTGATTTGCAGGTTGTCTATTTGTCACATTATTTATCAAATGAGATCAAAATGTGTAGAAATGACCAGTGAACATTTGAATAAAATATCTAAGCTTCAAAAATAATGTAGGAAATATTCATACAATAAGGTTTTTCATATATGGAGATGTTGCTATCGGCGTATAAAAGACTATTATCACTGATGAAACACCTTGACACAGATGATAATACATGAGCGCATGTGACAATGACATGGTTCTTTCCCCTCTCCTGTGTCTCCTTATACTCATAAGCTTCCCCACTGCTAGTGCATAATGCAATTTGATTCTGTTTAATACTTCTCCATTGTCCACATCCATTAAGCTGTTGCCTTTCACATAAAACATTTTCATCTTTGTCAGAAAATGTAACAATTTCAATATCCACTTGGTCACTTGTATCACAGTAAAACAGAATTATTGGAATTAAATTATGAGAAAACTATTTACTGAGATCATTTTAGGACACATTCAGATGACTGACTGTCTTTATAACCACTAAAAACCAGATCCATTGAAAACTAATGACCTCTATACCATTCATTTTTAGTGCAGTCTCAAAGATTGGATGTTCAAGTCCAATCTGCAAAATATATCGTAACTAGCTGTAGTACGCGGGCGTTGCCCGAGACAGTAACTGTCTCTCTCCTAGTCTCTGTCTGTGTGTCGCTGTCTGTCTCTTTCCTTGTCTGTCTTTGTATCAGTCTGTCTATCTCTGTGTCTCTGTGTCTGTCTTTCTCTATCTCTGTGTCTATCTCTATGTCTGTGTCTGTCTGTCTCTTTCCCCGTCTCTTTCCCCGTCTGTCTCTTTCCCCGTCTGTCTCTTTCCCCGTCTGTCTCTTTTCCCGTCTGTCTCTTTCCCCGTCTGTCTCTTTCCCCGTCTGTCTCTTTCCCCGTCTGTCTCCCTGTCTATCTTTGTCCATCTCTTTGTGTCTTTTCCTGTTTCTTTCCCTGTCTACCTGTCTCTGTCTGTCTTTTTCCTTGTCTGTCTCTATTTCTCTGTCTCTATCCCCGTCTGTCTCTATCAAGGTCTGTCTCTTCTTTCCCCATCTATCTTTGTCTGTCTCCTCTTTTAATGTCTGCCTGTCTCTCTCCCTGTATTCCTGTCTGTCTGTCTCTTTCCAGGTCTGTCTCTTTCCAGGTCTGTCTCTTTCCAGGTCTGTCTCTTTCCAGGTCTGTCTCTGTCCAGGTCTGTCTCTGTCCAGGTCTGTCTCTGTCCAGGTCTGTCTCTGTCCAGGTCTGTCTTTGTCCAGGTCTGTCTCTTTTCCCATCTGTCTCTTTCCCAGTCTGTCTCTGACTGTCTTTTTCACCATCTGTCTCTTTCAACATCTGTCTGTCTCTATCTCTTTCCCTGTCTGTGTCTGTCTGTTTCTTTCCTTGTCTGCCTCTTACTCTGTCTGTGTCTATGTCTGTCTCTGTCTCTCTCTATTTGTCTCCGCACCGACATCATATTACCTCACACATAACCTTCTTATACTAACAATGTATTTTGTTCCTATAGCAACCAATCACAGCTGCTATTAAAACCAGTAGTTCCAGGCTCCATTTACTTTAATAGAGGCATGTTTTTTGGAGAGTAACTGTAAAGCGGGGGGTTAAATTTTCCTGCCAAAACAGTCTACGACGTTCCCTAGGTCACATGAAGTGTCTGTGCAAAATTTCGTGATTGTAAATGCGACGGTGCGGATTCCTTTAGTGGACATACATACATAGATATACGCATACACGCATACACTCAGCTTTATATATTAGATAGGACAACAAAACAGACAGGTGTGACAGGGCTGATGAGCCAGCGGCAGTGTCTCCTGATGAGCCAGCAGCAATGTCTCCTCCCGGCCACCAGAGGGATGTCTGCGCAGCCTGGGAGGAGTTGAGAGAGAGAGGAAAAGAGAGCACGTGGAGATTCTGAGGTAAAGTGGCTGCCTGTTTCCTGGTCTAATCTGGATACCTGGAGTGTTAGAGACAGCCTGTGGACTGCTGGGCAGACCTGGAGTGGGAAAGAGAGCCTGCCGATTGCTGTGTGAGCAGAGGCCACTCAGCTGCATGTCGATGGATATAAATGGCTGCCAGAGAGAGAATTGCTGTGGAGTCAAGCCTTGAGGTGATCCGCACCTGAGACCTTTCTATCAGACTGTGACTTCTACCCTGAGGTGAACTGTCCCCATGATTGCTTTTGCCATAAAAAACTGCTGTGGAGTGGATACCCCTTTGTACCAGAGACCTTCCTGGATAAATCCGTTGGTACTGTAAGTCCTGCGCTCAGGCCTAGCCTATTTCTTTTTGTTTTTGCGGACAAGTGTGCACACTTATGCAGTAGTGATTTTGGTACCAAAACGGGTATCTAATATATAAAGCTGAATGTGTGTATGTATGTATGTATGTATGTATGTCCGGGATTGGTATCTGCACCGTCGCAGCTACAGCCACAAAGTTTTGCACACTCACACGTCTGGACCCCGAGAGCGTCATAGGCTATGATGTGAGGAGAAATTTTAACCCCGCGCATTCCAATTTACAAATCAATTTTGCCCCTATCTACATAATGGGGAAAAAGTGAAACGAAAAGTGTATCCGCACCGTCGCATTCACAATCACGAAATTTTGCACCTCATGTGACCCAGGGAACGTCGTAGACTATGTTTTGACAGGAAAATTTAACCCCGCACTTTACAGTTACTCTCCAGAAAACATGCCTTCATTAAAGTAAATGGAGCCTGGAACTACAGGTTATATTAGTAGGAGCTGTGATAGGTTACTATAGGAACAAAAGACATTCATAGTATAAGAAGCTTATATGTGAGGTAATAAGATGTCTGTGGGGAGAAGGATAGAGAGAGACAGACAGAGACAGACAGAGAGACAGAGAGACAGGCAGGGAAAGAGACAGAGATAGGGACAGACAGGGAAAGAGACAGACAGAGACAAACGGTGAAAAAGACAGACAGACGGTGAAAGAGACAGACAGAGAAAGACCTGGAAAGAGACAGAACTGGAAACAGACAGAAATAGACAGTGAAAGAGACAGACAGAGACAGACGGTGAAAAAGACAGACAGAGACAGACAGTGAAAGAGACAGACAGAGACAGACGGTGAAAGAGACAGACCGAGACAGACCTGGAAAGAGACAGACCTGGAAAGAGACAGACCTGGAAAGAGAGACCCGGAAAGAGACAGACCTGGAAAGAGACAGACCTGGAAAGAGACAGACCTGGAAAGAGACAGACCTGGAAAGAGACAGACCTGGAAAGAGACAGATGGGGGAAGAGACAGACATGCAGACAGGGACAGAGGCAGGCAAACAGGGAAGGAGGAGACAGCCAGAGAGACAGACAAAGATAGATGGGGAAAAACACAAACCTTGATAGAGACAGACGGGGAAAGAGAGAAATAGAGACAGACAAGGAAAGAGACAGACAGAGACAGGCAGACAGGGAAATAAACAGACAGGAAAAGACACAGACAAAGAGACAAGGAGACAGATGAGGAAAGAGACAGACCTGGGAAAGAGACAGACCTGGGAAAGAGACAGACCTGGAAAAGAGACAGACCTGGGAAAGAGACAGACCTGGGAAAGAGACAACTTAAGCATGCATTGTTGACCTTAGGGAGATCAACATATCCACTGCGGAGACACCATCATGTGTTTCTCAACGCAGTGATTCTAGAGCAAAGCCCCCTGGGAAGTATGCAAATGAGAAAGCCGCGGAGACACCATCACATGTTTCTCAACGCTGGCAGGAAACTAGCCAGGTCTTTCACCGGAAAGGAACAACCACGGGAAGGGCAGTCTCCAGTCAAGGAGACCACCTATACCAAACATGGTATCCATCCACAGACAGCGTTTTGGGGTATTTGCCCCTCATCAGTGTGGAGTAGGAATCTGGCTAGTGGGGGCAATGCCTAGTAAAAGACTACTTAAGCAAGCATTGTTGACCTTAGGGAGATCAACATATCCACTGCGGAGACACCATCACGTGTTTCTCAACGCAGTGATTCTAGAGCAAAGCCCCCTGGGAAGTATGCAAATGAGAAAGCCGCGGAGACACCATCAAATGTTTCTCAACGCTGGCAGGAAACTAGCCAGGTCTTTACTGGGAAAGAGACAGACCTGAGAAAGAGACAGACCTAGAAAGAGACAGACCTGGGAAAGAGACAAACCTGGGAAAGAGACAGACCTGGGAAAGAGAGACAGACCTGGGAAAGAGACAGACCTGGGAAAGTGACAGACCTAGAAAGAGACAGACCTAGAAAGAGACAGACCTAGAAAGAGACAGACCTAGAAAGAGACAGATGGGGAAATTAACAGAGAGATAGAGACAGATGGGGAAATTAACAGAGAGATAGAGACAGACAAAAAAAGAGAGACAGAGACAGGCAGATGGGTTAAGAGACAGACCAGGAAAGAGACAGACCAGGAAAGAGACAGACCAGGAAAGAGACAGACCAGGAAAGAGACAGACCAGGAAAGAGACAGACCAGGAAAGAGACAGACGAGCACATTACTTGGCCAATTTAGTTAAATCTGTGTGGCATATCTGTGGTGTTGAAATATATGTTGTGAAATGCTTCTATTAGCTTAGTTTTTGCCTTGTAATAATTACATTTCTATCTATTTGTTTTGTGGTTTTTGTGTGCAGAATACATTTTTGCTAATACATTCTATTTTGTTAACAACAGTTATTAACCCGGGCGAAGCCAGGTAGTACAGCTAGTAATACATAATACGCAGCAGTCACCACTGCAGTACTGAACCTTATTGATTGCGTATTACTGCTAGCAGGTGTTTAACTCTGGGGCATTTTCCTGTTTGCTTATATGTGTAGGGGAAGGGCGGGGAATTAGAGATTTATCTAAAATTGTTAACTGGTGTGCTGGCCCAGGGACAGCTCCTTAATAAACCCAGTGATTTACACCTTCTAGTTCCTTCCTGGAATTCCCGGTTAGGTACATTTTTCCCGTTGGTTCCTGTCCCATTGGAATCAGTCCCTAGCCCAGGACACTGATCCTGGTTTAGTAACCAGGTGTTTGTACATTCCTTTGTGTTGATATTTGCTTTTTGCACTAGTTTCACTTCCTGTGAATATTATCGGGTTATAAAGAGTTTACATTGAAACCTAGTCTGGTCTCGTTCCTCGATCGTGGCCCACTGTATTCTGAAAGAAACCTCTCGGTCTCACACATGACTCCTTTAAAAAAGCAGATGTGTGAATAGTTTTATCCAATTTTACATTTTTTTTAAAACAACAGAACGTACTGACGTCTGAATAAAAATATGACACTGATGGAAAGAGATGCTCATTCCCAATGGCAAAATCTGATATAGTAAGTTGCATACTTGAAATAAAATAGTAATAACTTCAACATAGTCATAGGAAGAGGGGATGTGTAGACAGGGAGAGACAAAAGGTACATTTTCCTATGAAAAACAGGCTATTTGTCAGTTTGTGTAGGGTGTATTCTTTCAGTGGTACTAGAAGCGAAAAAGCCCCCCAAAATTTTTTGTGGTATTTTGACTACTAGGAATATGAAGATTTAATTACAATATATCAAACATCAAACCAATCACTTACATAAAAAAAAAGATCAATTCTACGGAAGTTCAGAGAATTGTCATGGGGTGTGTACTGACGGAACAGGGGCTCCTAGGCTGACCCTCTGACTCAAGACCCTGCACTGTCCCTAATCTCAGAGGTCGGCTTTATGGTGGCCAGGTCTGAGACCCCAGTGTGACCTTGACTCCTGTCTGAACTGTGATCTTACTCCCCCCCCAGGGTGTGTGCCGGAAACCCAGTAACAAAACCCCATAGAGAAGACACAGACAAGGGAGAACAAAGCCTCATACACACTTCATTTAAACACAAAGAGGAGACAATATGTGTACAGGGAAATAAAGAAAAGGGTAGGGTATAAACTCACAACAGGGAAACGTTCACACCACACAGAAGATCAACTGTAGTTCACCATGAATGGAATAACCACTGAGACTGAGATCGCTGGAGCTAAGCTGAAGCCATCTTCGGGGATCTCCTACTACACTCTCCAGTCTTAAATGGGAAGAGACAAGCTGTGGATGGTAATTAGCAATTCGGATCTCAGAAGAGTGGCACACTGCTCCAAAAAAAGATTAACTCCTGCACGCCTGGAGCAGTGAAACAACTCAGCCAATGCCCAGCAAAGCTGAGCACTTAAGAAAGACTAGGTTGCCTGTCGGACTCTGCAATGTGAACAGAGTCCGACGCCGTAGTAGTAATCCACATATGCGAACCTGAACACCGCATGACTAGAATTATAAAAAAAACCAGAAAGCAATATTGGGCTATTGTGAAATGAATTGGTGTCTATAATGGAATCCACTTGTTCCCCTTCAGATACCAAAATGTGTCATAGAAAGCAGTCACATTTTTCATATTAGACAGCCTTTCCCATGTTTTGTCAGCCTTGTCCTCACAAATCACTGCCGCAACAAGTGTTTCACCTGTTTAGCTTCCTGAGAGGGTGAGGACGTTCGTGTTCTGAATGTGAACTTGTAGCTGTCAAATGTTCTAATTAGAAACTTGTCGATATTTGACTTAAAATGCAAAGGATTACCAATTTGCTCACTTTTTACAACCCTTGGCAACCCATTTAATATCTGTAGCTGAAGTAGCCATTGTCTCTGCTGCTGGTGGCACTGTTATAGTACTTAGTGCACAAGTTTATCTGTTGTAATGAATTTCAGATTATCCATATTTTTTTACTAATTCCAATTTCAATTTACTTCAATGGTGATCCGTAGCTTGCAAATTGAACACTAACTTTTCATTGCCATAAAACACTCTATAGCCATCCGACAATGAAACTGGCAGGAAAACAATGGAGCTTTATAACCCAGCTTTATAGTTCTCAATACGTTTTGTTTTTATAAATTCTTTCCATTGCTTCTGGCCATCAGGATTTGGAAAGCATAATAACGATGAAATAGCCATGGTATAACAAAACCATCAGTTCATAATGGCTTTTCACAGCTAGACTTCACATAGTCCAGTCTATTTAGCAAAGCCTGAGAGACTCCCAGCTATTCAACCTTTAAATCTGGACATTGCTGCAGAGACATCCACATTGCATTTATAGAGTAATGCTGACCAGTGGACCAGGCTAAAAGGAAAACCAAACAAGCCATGCTCCAAACCAGAAGAATTATTAACAAAATCACAGACTGAACATGAGTAAACAGTGTGATGCAGCAGCAAAAAAGGCAAACACCATTCTAGGATGTATTAACAGAAGCATACATTCTAGATCACGTGAAGTCATTATCCTCCTTTACTCCTCTTTGGTCAGACCTCATCTGGAATATTGTGTTCAGTTCTGGGCACCGCATTTTAAAAAAGACATCATCAAACTGGAGCAAGTTCAAAGAAGAGTGACCAGAATGGTGACTGGTCTACAAACCATGTCCTATGAGGAACGGTTACAGGATTTAGGATTGTTTAGCTTGCAAAAGAGAAGACTGAGAGGAGACCTATTAGCTGTCTATAAATATCTTAAAGGCTGTCACACTGTAGAGGGATGAGTTTTATTCTCATTTTCACAAGGAAAGACTAGAAGCAATGGGATGAAACTGATGGGGAGGAGACACCGTTTAGATATTAGAAAAAACTTTTTGACAGTGAGGGTCATCAACGAGTGGAACAGGCTGCTACAAGAGGTTGTGAGTTCTCCTTCAAGGGAAGTCTTTAAAAAGAGATTGGACAGACATCTGTCTGGGATGATTTAGTGAATCCTACTTTGAGCAGGGGGTTGGACTAGATGACCCAGGAGGTCCATTCCAACTCTACCATTCTATGATTCTAAGTCAAAATCAGAACCAGAAGCCTCAGGGATAGCGTCGACCGAATCCAGAAAATAAGTCAGTGCTCACAATCAAAAAAGAGTTAAACAGAATGAGGTTAAAGCAGAATGGGCATCCAGGGGTTAATCCATAGAAGTAGGGAGAACTAAATGCTAGGAAATCAGTGACTTGAAATATTGCCCCAGGCAGTATAGTAAAATACAATAAGGGGCAAATGGTACAGTGTACAGGGAACTTAAACAGGGCATTGGGACTGCTGGTAGGCAGAAGAAGCTGTTTTGTGAATAGAGCCCTGATTTGCTTCTCGGATTGACCGCTCAGCAAAGCTCCTTGATTGGCTAGAATATAAATGTGTCATATTGTCTGGGCATGCTTCCTGACGAGTACTATCCAGAATCTCAGGGAAGACTGAAACGGAAAATCTGTAAAGAAGATTGGTGCAAGTCACTGGGCAAGTTTGTAAAATGACCTAATTTAAAGGGAACCTGTCACATGCCCACACATGGGGCGGTCCGACGGGCACCGCTGATCTTGACCCGGCGCTTCCTTTATCCTTGCCCTCGCTGTCCTCCTTCCTGCTTCGTGTAGATAACGCGTCTTACATCATCCACACAGAGTCCTCCATTGCGCTCCTGCATATGCACACTTCTCCCTGCCATGCTAAGGGCAGAGCAAAGTACAGAAAAGTGTACATGTGCAGGAGCACAGTGGAGGGCACTGTGTGCATGATGTAGGACGCGTCAGCCACACAAAGTAAGGAGGACGACGATCGCAAGGATAGAGGAGGTGCCGGACCGAGACCAATGACGCCCATCTAATGAGAACGTATCAGACCACCCCGCAGATGAGTAGGTGACAGGTTCCCTGTAAAATCTTAGGTCACCAGTATTTGGTCTGTATTTTACATCATTATTTGTAGCCAAACTCAGTAGTGGAGCAGTCAGAGGATTAGAAACATGGGCACCACATCTGCATTTTTCACCCACTCCTGAATTTGGCTTGAGGTCAAATACTGAACATGTGAACGTGGCCTTAGATAAGGTATTTCCACTGAACATACAGCAACTCATACAGAGAGCACAAAGACAAAATTCACAACAGTCTAAACATTTGGAAAACAAAAGATTTACATCCTATCGATAACCAACAGCTAAACCTTACATTGTCAATTTCATGGTTTTACACAAGAAAGGGCAAAAAAAAAATATATACATGGCTGCAAAAATACATTTTACATGCAGCAGGAATTACTCAACACAAATAATTTATGCAAATCTTTGTAAAAATGAATTTAAATGAAATTTGATTTTGGTAACCAAGGAAATGAAGCATGGCAAAAATCTACCTGTAGTTTAATTATGTCTTCCAGAGGGCTGCCTAATGAATTACATTACAAAAATACATTTTCTTTGCTTTCATTGCATAAAATAATGAAATGCGGAGTACAGTATTAGTATCCCTAATTACATCCTATGTATTATGGATAAGGAACAAACGTACATTTGAAATCAGTGTATATTAAAATTAAAGTAAAACTTAACTCAACGTGCAAGTGCTTCTGTGGCGCCCTGGACAAGCCAGGGGCCACAGGTAACAACACACACACACCCCCACCCCCAGCAGTTTCACAGCAGACATCCCCAGTGAAACTTGATTCCTTTCCTCGGGCTCAGACTGACACACCAGGTGGGCGGAATCAGGAGATGGAGACGCCCACCCAGGAGTTAGCTGGCCTGAGGCAGGAAACAAGCCCAGTCAAGTCCTAGGAGAGGAAGAGAGAGGAGGTCTGCAGAGAGGCAGACGCAGACTGGGGCCTAGGATTGGAGCCTAGGGCCCTCGTGCAGCAGAGAGTCAGGCAGACGGTAGTGGCCGTCTGCAGGGATCCGGGGAGACAGTTGGTGGAACCGTAGGTAGCCGGGGCTGGGTGGTGGCCCACCGGTACCGAACCGGGGAGCCAGCTGGAAGCCGGAGTGTAGGAGGAGCGTGCACGGAGGTGGAAGAAAGGACTTACACCACCAAACTGGGTCAGGGGAGAAACAACAACCGCAGCCGTCTGTGGGTACCCGTCCATCCAGCCGAGTGTTTTACTAAGAACTGTGTCCTGATTTCTGGCTGAGTGAGTACCACCGTGCCGTGCGGCACCGCGCTGCCCCTGCGACCCTGCACCTCACCAGGCCCCGCAACCCGCCTGCCATCATCCCCAGCTTCCCCATCACCGGGCCCCGGGACAACCAACCCCCTACCCACGGAGGGGAGGACTAACATCTAGCTGCTCCCTGTCACCACTCCCGGGATCCCCATACAGAGCAGCGGTGGTGTCCACACAATCACCACAACCGTGGGTGGCGTCACGGACAATATAAATCTCCCTTACCAAATCCCCTTTTACTGTGGAGCCTGGGATCACAGACCGGGTCACGCCACCGTGATACCCACAGAAGTGACCTCGTGGCCCGGATCTGAGTACCCCCTGGTGACACACTTCTGCTATGGCCAAGTGTGGCGCTGGCATCTCTGCACCGCTTGCCCCCCCTCCGTGCAGGGACGTCAACTCACTCACGGCCGCGGATGGCCCAGGCCACACTGTCTGGCTTACTCACGGTTCTCCACTTGGGTTTCCCCTGCTTCTGTGACACTCTGGACTAGCCAGGTAGTCACAGATAGACCAACGCATTACACCTGTCACCCAATAAGGTAACATCAGCCAACCATTAAAACCTAGTCACCTCCCTCAGTGCTTGATGAACACACCAGGGGGGCAGAGCCATGCAGTTGGCCACGCCCACTGAGTTCAGAGGGCCTGAGGCAGGAAACACAGGGGAGTCTGTAGAGAGAAGTTGGAGTGTTGAGGAGTGAAGGAGTCTGACAGGTGCCGGGGCTGGAGCCCGGGCACCTTTGGCTAGGAGGCAAACGGTGGCCTTAGCCTGCAGGAGCCGGGAAGACAGCTCGGTGGAACCGTGGTGGACCGGGACAGGGTAGTGGCCCGCCGGTACCGACCCGGGGAACCGACTCAGAAACCGGAGCACACAGGGGGGGTACTCAGACCCTGAAACGAGGTCCAGAATCCACTGGACTGAGTTAATTAACTGATTGCGGTCTGGATTATAGGTCCTTTCCCACCCAAGTCCCGACTGAAGACAACAGCCCACCGAGGGGGATAGAAAGCCACGACACAGGCAGAGAGATCCCACGGGCCAGCGTCTGCGGGCAAAAGGGCTCTCCCGACATACACAACGCCGGGGAGAGGACTCCCGTCGCTGAAGCGCAGGTAGCCCAAATACACAACATGGTGCAGGAGAAAGGCCAAGACCACCGAACCGAGTGGGGGACCAGACACAGCCGGCTGCGGGCACCGACCACCTTCAACTTGGTTTACCAGAGACTTGTGTGTGTCAATAACAGTGAGTACAACAGTGCCATCCGGCCGCGCACCGCCCTGCACCGCCCAGCTATCCCCAACGGGTCCCGGGGCCACCATCCCTGCCCACGAAGGGGTTAACAACTTGCTGCATCAACATCTCCCCCTTGTGCCCCGTAAGTGCAGCGGTGGTGTCTACCTTCACCACATCCTGTGGGTGGCGTCCTGAACTCAAGAGCGGTTCCGGCCGTGCACCTACCTAACCCCCACCAAAAGCATCCCCTTTCAAAGCGAAGTGACTCCGGGTCTGGAGGCGCTCGAGCCACCCATCAACGAGCCCGGATCCGAGCGGCTCGGCTGTAGCCGGACGCAGGGCGATACACTTCCTTCTAGCGGGGCAGCACAGATCTTCTGGGATCGCTGCCCTTCTCTTAAAAGGCAGGACATAATTTCCTGGAAGTGATTCTCAGCCCATCGCTGAGAGGCACTGGCTACTTATGGCACTCTCCCACTTGGGGAGGTGCCAGATCAACATGATTATTTAGTGATCTGTACTCTAGCCAGCTAGTTGTTAGGTCCCCCTGTCCATTGTGTATCCCTGTGTCAGTGTACAATGTCCCATTCCTGTTTAACTGCGCCATCGGCACCCTGGTGACTGTCCATCCTGGCCATGTTATCAATCTCAGCTGTCCCAGTGGTCCCCATCTACACTAGTGAGTCTGTCTGACCAACCTGACTGTACTATCAGGCTCAGCCGTACCGGTGGTACCCATCTACACTAGTGACTCTGTCCGTCCATCTGACCATACTATCGGCCTCAGTTGTCCCGGCTGCACCTGCTAAATTAGTGACTCTGCCTGTCTGCACCAGTGTCAGTCCTTGCCCTGGGGGGTCAGCTGCCACAGTCCCGGTCACTGTCCTGGGAGTGGCACCTGGCGTCTGCTTAGTGTTGGGCACTTGGTCAAGTCGCCCCATCGGGTCCCCCCTATGGTTCAGCGAGTCCACTCCTGCTCGCCACCTTACCATCTTCATTGGTGAGCGTTACACTAGGTTTACACTATGTATATACACAGTAAATCCGTAAGGTTTTCATCCAGAAAAGTGGGATGATTTTTTTTCTCACTTGTCATCTGTGTGCAATCTTTTTTTTTTTTTTACAGTAGCAGTTATTTACAGGATCATTTACAGTTTTCCATGTTACTGAATAGCAATAAATCCGTAAAAATCGGACGCCATCAAGCAACATGGTTCAATGTGCCATCCAATAATAAAAAAAATAAAATTAAGCTGTACACGTGTCGCGGGCGGGGAGGGGGGCCGCTGCGCTCACCGCATTCGGGTCCGGCTCTGGGCTGCTGCTTGTTTGCTGCTGCTCGGTGGCTCGAGCGGTGGGCCGGATCCGGGGACTCGAGCGGCGCTCCTCGCCCGTAAGTGAAAGGGGTGGTTTAGAGTTGGAGGGTATGGTCCGTGACGCCACCCACGGTTTGTGGTGAGGTTGGGACACCACCGCTGCTCTGGACGGGGATCCCGGGAGCGATGACAGGGAGCAGCCGAGATGTTTCTCTTCCCTCCATGGGTAGGGGGATTTGGTGGTCCCGGGGCCTGGTGAGGTGTCGGGGGAGGCAGGGTTGGTGAGGTGCAGGGTCGCGGGGGCAGTGCTGTGCCTGACGGCACGGTGGTACTCACTCTCCGGTAAAACAAACGGCTGGATGGACGGGTCCCGCAGCCGGCTTCGGTGGTTACTCCTGGACGGGTGGTGGTGGCTGCCTTTCCCTGCACCTGTTGTGTGTCTTCGGTCCCGATGGCTTCCCACCGGTAACCCGCTTCCCAGCTTGGATGTGTGCCGGAGGAGCCCCTTTTGCTCGCAGGCTCTGGCCCTGGGAATTCTAGCTGTGGCGGTAGCTGTATTTCCCTTTCTCGGTTTGGACGGTTGCCTTCTATCGGGTCTTTGCTGCTAGGAAACCCTGGAGGTTCCAGTTGCTAACGGATTTGACCGGTTTAACGGCGACTCCAAGCCTGGTTGGGGTCCGTAAGCCCTGCCGGTTTGTGCTGGCTTCTCTTCGCTCCCCGTTTCGGTACCGGCGGGCCACCGCCCGTCCTTGGTCCTACGGTTCCGCGTCAATCGGCCTCTCCTGCAGACGGCCACCACCGTCTGCCAACCTTGCTCTTGGTGCCCAGGCCACGTACCCGGACACGGTCAGTCTGCTCTTTCTCCTCAACTACCACTTCTTGCTCCTTCACTTTCACTCTCCTTAACTCAACTGACTTCCTTTCCCGCCTCCAGGACTGTGAACTCCTCAGTGGGTGGGGCCAACCGCCTGGCTCCACCCCACCTGGTGTGGACATCAGCCCCTGGAGGGAGGCAACAAGGATTTGTGTGTGACTGATGTGCCTATCTCGGGGTGTGGGGTGTGTTATTGCAGTACCTGTGACGACCTGGCTTGTCCAGGGCGCCACACACGTCCAAATTTAAACACTCATCTGAACCAGCCCTAGTGGCGATGGCTGAACTTTGCAATTGTCGCTCAGTTTTTACTTCACTTGTTATTTTACATTTAGACCCTTTCATAGTTGAAACAATGCAAAAGATTTGAAGTTAAAATAATAATCACAGACGATTTGAGTGCAACCTGGGGGATAGAAGTAGAGTGCCTTTCAACACCATCATTATTTTCATCTGGATGTGCTTCTGTAGATGAACATATAGTTGAAAACTATTATAGAGCAGAGAGACACTGGCTCCCAACCCCACAATGCTAGTACATGTCATCAGCCTATCATAGGCCAGACGCTAACATCAGGTAATGTAATAACATCACTTAATTGGTCTCCTGTGTTGGATGAAAAATGAGCAGCAGGAGGAAGAAGGAGCCACTCAAAGCAGCCATCAGGTGTTGTATGGCTGAATTTTTTTCCTATGTAAAAAGGACTAAAACTAGGGACATTAAAAGTATATGGAGGACGTTACAAGTATAATGCTCCCATTCTGGTTCTTATTTAAGTGTATGAGGTCAAAATGGGGGCATCATAAGTGTAGTGGTCGTAGGGGTTTAAAACAGAGACATCAGAAGTATATAGGGGCCAGAATGGGAGCATCACAATTGTAGGGGTCCAAAACAGACATTAGAAAAATATAGGGTCCGGAATCAGTGCCTGAGAAGGGGGGGGGGCACAATAGAGTACATCATTAGTATATGGAGCCAAAATAGGGGGCATTAAAAGTTTATGGGACCACAATGAAGGACAGTATTGAGCCCTTCACGACAGGGCCAATTTTGTTTTTTGCATTTGTTTTTTCCTCCTCTTTTTCCCAGGGCCATGATTTTTTTTATTTTTCTGTCTGCATAGACATATGAGGGCTTGATTTTGCAGGACAAGATGTGCTGTTGAATTACACTCTTCATTTTAGCACATAGTGTACAGTAAAACGGGGGGAAAAAAATACAAATGGGGAGAAATTGTGGAAAAAAACCCCCCAAAACACGATTCTGACATGGATTTTGGCGACTTATTTTCACGGTGTACATTTTTGTGGTACAAATGACCTTCAATATAATTTTCCTTATCAGTATGATTACGGTAAAACCAAATATGTTCAGTTTCATTATTATTTTAGTGGTGAAAAAGTTTGCAATAAAATACGTTTAGTTGAAGTTTACAGTAAAATAATAATTGGAGGTTGTGTGGCCATTTTCCAAGACCCATAACATTTTTATTTTTTGGTCACAGAGCCTGTGATATATTATGATTGTCATATCGCAGCACTTGTCACATGAAAGAACAGCACTGCATGCGTGCCCAGACTGCTATCACTCTCAGAAAGGCAGCCCTGCCTCCAAAAGTGACGTACCCTACTCATTTTTTCAGACTCCGTAAGAATTAAACTTAGAACATCAATAAATATATATATACAAGCCTGTTAGAGATCAGCTTACAGGAGTAGAGCAGGTAGCAGAAATTTATTGAGAAAGTTAGTTAGGAAGAGTTAGGACAAATAAAAGGAGTTCACATTTGTAATGGAAAACTTATTGAATGATCAGTATTGTGGTATTATTCTGTCATTCAATATATAGAGTATATGTTGGCAATATGTGGTAATGGTGTTACATAGTGATATTTGTCCTTTGTGGTATTTGTATATTGGTCTTGGTGATGTTGGTATTTTGTAGTAACAGCATAGTGGTTATATTTAGACACTATGTGATGGCAATAAATCGTCACAGTGTAACAGCATTATTTTGCGCTTGTGTAGTTATAATAGCGCTGATGTAGTGAATTTTACTCAGTAACAGTGTAGTGTTAAGAATATTTATTTGCAAACTGTTCGACTATTTAAAAATGTTACTTAAAAAATGATGTTTAGGCTGTGTTTTCTGAGAGATTTATATTTTATCAGATTTTCTAATATATGGAATATAAATGCATGTCTTTATAGGCTCTGGCAATGCCAATGGAGCCCATTGTATCTGAGCAACATGGGGGAAAGGGCAGAGGCCCAGATGAAAATTTTACCCTAGGGTTCATAGGACTCACTGTATATATGAATAATAATATTGTTTGTGTGGTTCTCTATCCCGTCTTTTTTATCTTCTGCATATGCATAAGGAAATATACAAAAAAGGAAAGTTCACACTTTCATGGTGGCAAATGGACTTTCTATTGCTGAGAAAAATTGTAATATTTACGTAAATTTTGCTGTATATATATATATATATATATATATATATATATATCTGCATTATACCAGAATGAGAGCCACATGTGCTAAATTAATGGCTGTTCACCACTGTTATCAGCAGTGATGGCCATCATTCAAGCACCTGGGGTGGCAGTAGGCAGAGTAACAATGAAGGATCAGTGCACTTTTAGTGCTCCTGAGCTACTCAGGGCACTACTAGGTACTGCATCCTCACTAGGATGCAGGGCCTACCCCCAGAGACCTGGAACACCAGTGCCAGCAACACCTAGACACACTAAAATCCAAGTTCCCACTCCACACCAGGGGTCAATGGCTAGTTAGATACAAGGGGATGGCCACCTAGAGGGCGGAGCCAGACCAGGGGACTAGACAGCCTGGTGGGAGGGGATAGTAAGAGTACAGTAGTGGAGAGTGAAGTGAAAAGATGTGCCATGCGCTGGGTCGTCTAACGGTGACCCGAGGGCACAGGAGAGTGGTCGCCAAGGTAGGTACACCCGAGTACCACTGGGACCAGAGCATCAAGGGGGCACAGGGCCCTAGGTCAGGCAAAAGTTTTAGACGGCCTGGCAAATTCCTGCACAGTGAGGGGACCTTCACGGACCTCACTGACCCACAGATCCGGGGGCACCAGCAGTAAAGCAAAAATCAGAGTTCGGGACACAGACCATCCCTACAGGTTCCACACTGCCAGCCGTACGGACAAGGAGACTGCCACAAAAAGGGACAGTTGGGCCCCAAACCGCTTCAAGCTACAGGGACCCAGCCACACTGAGGGTGATGGGGACAGAGCAACTGAGTCATCAAACTGGCACTGGAACTACAGAGACCTGAACCAGCCATCCGAGGGTCAAGAGTGAGTAGAGACTTAATTACAACCACGGTGTGGCCTCCCTTATTCGGCAAAAGTCTCCACCATACATCTCCCTGGGCTCAGCCCTACCTGCGGAGGGACTACCATCATAGCTGCCATTACCACCTGCCCAAGGAGTAGCCCACTCAGCAGTGGCGGTTCCACAATATTAACTGAAATCCGCAGGTGGCATCACACTAATGACTTTAATCTCCCCTGTAAATACTCCCGATTAAAAAGCACCTAGGGCACAGGAGCGGGCAACGGCCACCAAAGTGACATTCCCCAACAGTAAACTGCCCGGGACCGAGTACTCTATTGCCTGGGCGACACACACTAACCAGGTATTGCTTGCCATTCCCTACTCCTTATGTATCATTTGATGATAGATTGACATGTGTCTAGAATGTTGGAATTTTATGTATTTGTTATTGCTTTCTGTCAATCTTTTAATGTATTTACTCTTTGGAGTATATGCAACTGTACCTGATTATGCTTCTGCTATGTTTACAACATACATCTGTATTTTATCATTTTGCATAACTGCAATGCATCTTTTTTGCGCCTTTTCTTAAAAACGTGCAATATCTTAATTATTTGATATGAGATGAGGACCATGCTAGGGTCTATCAATTTTCTTAAATGTTTCCACACAATGTAATAAAGAACACAGAGTGCCAAAACGATTATCCAAGTAAGGAGAGCTGGAGCTTTGGTCAGCAATATTGAAAAGTGATAGTCTATAAATGTCCTACTCCTCTTCAGCCGTGACCTCCGAATATATGAAGTGTGTCAATCAATTTTTAATGCTATCGACTTGCTCTAGATAACACTAAGAAAATCAGTTATACTTAAGCTACGCCAACCAAGCATCCCACCTCCCCTAGTGATAGCCTAATGGTAAATTGGTATTTTCTGGGGCGGGGATTTAAAGTGGACCTGTCACCAAGTCTAAAGTGACTAGATTAGCTCTTATATAATGAAATAGAGGACAGGTGTTTGAAGATTCTGAGCCGCTGTGAGTATTCCAATTATTATTATTATTATAATTATTATTATTATTAATATTAATAATAGTAATTTATTTTTAAATAGCCAAATTATTCCAAAGTTAACAGCTTTTTAATCTAGTGGTAATTTGTACGGTCTTTACAAAAGGGGTGTAGTGCACAAGGTAACGTTGTAGATCAGTCTAAAGAAACGTCTCCTAGAGAATCCTGTGAGCAACGCCCAATTGAATAAAAAGCAAAAATCAGTGCTAAACAAAATAACAAAATGGCACAAATTTTTAAAATAGTATGGTGCATTTAAAAACAAACAAAAAAATAAAAATGTAATACTAAAGGGGAGCAGCGGGAATTACATAAAAGTGAAACTTTGACCTGGTCACAAATCCTCTATAATCCACACATTTGACTCCCTTTTTCTCTTGTTATTGGAGGCACCTTGTCCCACATTATACATATATATATATATATATATATATACATATACATATACATATACACACACACACACACATATATATATATATACACATATACACACACCCACACTTTGACCTGGTCACAAATCCTCTATAATCCACACATTTGACTCCCTTTTTCTCCTGTTATTGGAGGCACCTTGTCCCACACTAATATATATATATATATATATATATATATATATATATATATATATATATATATATATATATATACATACACATACATACATACATACATACATACATACACACACACACACACACACACACACACACACACACACACACACATATATATATATATATATATATATATATATATACACATATACACACACCCACACCTATTAATCCATCTACAGCGGAGGATTAAGGGTAGCCAGGGCCTCGGGCAGTTTAAAAAGCATGGTCCCCCTCAGCCCCAATGTATCATGTTATATTTCCCATGATCCCCTTAATTGAAAATGTGATAGGTCACGTGATTAATGTACAGCTGCACATCTGCAGGCAGAAAACGAGAGACAGCAGCATGCTCATTGTGCACATTTTTTTCCCTGATGTACAGAGCTATACATAACATAACAATACACATAATAGAGCAGGGATGGGAAACTAACACATAGCACCTCTATATACAGGATGAGCCCCCACATACCCTCCTATATACAGCATGTGTAGCGCCCCTGAGGATTCAGTCGCCACAGGGTATTGCATCTCATTTAAGGTGCAATGCTTATCCCGGGTGATGAAGGAGCTAACCATTGGTGTCTTTTATCTTACACAACATCCAGCCAGTGAGTCAGCCAGTTACACAACTCAGGAAGCCAGCCAGCCTGGGAAATTCCCGGTTGCTGGGAAAAGCACTAGTGAGTCATCAGGAAGGTGGGGGCTGCACTGAGGAAGTGAGAGAGCACATACACATTCAGGTCAGAATAGTCTGAGACTCTGAACAACACGGTCGCAGGAGAGAGTGCTTGAGAGCCTCTCCAGCTAGAACCGGGCAGACTGGAAAAGGGCAAGAGGCAACTGGTGGAGCTATTGAGACAGAGGAGAACATGGTAGCTGGAGGTCGAGCCTTACCGTTCACACAGTGCCAGCGCAGATAGGGTGCAGAGCCCTAGGGTGGGACATATTGAACGTTGGACAACCAAAATCTGCAGGGGATGGGGATTCCAAGTCCCATTGCCCACCACCCATTTTCCTGGAGCACAGTGACACATAGGTCCGGCGTTAAGATCACGGTCGGGCCCCATGGCGGATCTGTGCCACCTGCACATGAGACGGCACACTTTACTAGAACACCAGGGTCCCCAAGTTGCTTCAAGCCACGGGGATCCACAAGTAAGCACAAAGGAGGAAGGTCTCACACTCCACAGACAGTGGTGATTGCTTCTGATTTACTCGGGACCAGCTGGATCCCATCACGGTCGGAGAGCGGCACCACCGGGGCATCTTATGAACTGTGAGTAAAAAGAACTTTGAATCACAGCCCCAGTGTCGTCCTTGTTATTGCCAGCGCTGCCGCTCAGCGCTTCAGTGCCACCAGCCGTCTCCACCTCCCTCATCTACCTGGGGCCCGCTCCGCCTGTGGGGAGCAGAACCATCTCGGCTGCGGCATCACCGTCTGCCCCCAGAGGACATCACCCGCAGCGGCGGCTAATTCCTGGCTGCATACCACAGGTGGCGTAGTCACTTCCAACATCCATCTCCTACCCCCTTTATTGTGGACACTTCGGGGCACGAAATCGGGCAGGGCGCCGCAACTACATGACCAGCATCGGCCCGGCGACGAGTAACAGGTATGAGACCGACCCCGTGCTCCACATGAGCCCCCACATAGCCTCCTATATACAGCATGAGTCCACATATCCTTCTATATACAGCATGAGCCCCCACATAGCCTATGTAAAGCATGAGCCCCCAAATAGCTTACTATATACACCAGGAGCCCCCACATATCCTACTATTAAAAACATGAGCCCCAAAACACACTTTTCTATATACAGTATGAGCCCCAACATAGCTCCCTATGTACAGGATGAGCACACACACAGCAAATCTATATTTGTAAGAGCATCCCAAGGTTACTTGTGAACCCCATGATTTGCGTATGCATAGTGGACCTCTACTTACATGCCAAAGGCTTGAGGTCACACTGGGTCTTCCCAAACTTGTGACTTGTGAACGCCGTGGAGTGCAAAGTTGTGGGAGAGGAGAATAAGAAAGGATCAATGATCATTGTCACGTCTCAGTAACCATGCTATTGACAGACGATGCAGCACTGGTCCACCCGTAGTGCATATCTTTCCAACTAGTCATGGTCCTTTGAAAATGCAGCAAAAGGCATTTGAAAAAGTGGTTATCACTATATGCTGTAAACTTTCCCAACACAATGAAACTGCCAGCAATCAGCTTTCAAAGATACAGCCATATAATTAGTTTATGGGTCTTGATCCAGGTGTCAGCTTCCCATTAAATATGTTTGTTATTTGCATTCTTCTACTTTTCTTTCTGCTCAAGGTGTTATATTAAAGTCACAGCTGGCGGTATTTGAACAAATGGATCTGTGTGTTGGAGCTTTGAAGCCAGACAAGGCTGCCGGGAGTCGGCCGGCTGGCATATTGATTCCCAGCTCAACGATTTAATAAGGTTGCGTTATTTATGGTTTTCTAATATTTCAATAAATGCTGTAACCGAAAGAATAGTTGTCCGTGTTTTTTATTTGTCAGGTGCGGGATGGGTTGCCAGTGCCACATAGTTTTATATGCCAGCATTCCGATTTGGAAAAGGTAAAGTATTTTAAAAACAGACTTGACCTCTATTTCTAACGGTGCATTATCCGGTTCTTAAAAGGGTATTTCATTCGGAAAGATTTATCACATATCCAATAGAAAGGCCATGATAATTGAAGGTCCAATCTCCACTTTTTTCCAGCCACAAGACCATGGCTAGAAAGAGACAGAAAGGTTTAGCAGTTGAACATGTCCACTGGCTGACCATTAAAAGTCTATGCCACTCATGGCAACAGCCAGGTGCTGACCGTCGGCGGCCATCAATATCAGCCCCATGATGTTTTTAGCTGGAATACCCCTTTAATTCCTTACTTTAATAAACTGTCAATACAGATGAAGTTCTAATAAGAGAAGTTATCCTAAGTTGAGTATCTTCTTATAGAAGTTATTTCTCCGTTTGAGCCGACTCCTTTTCCTGATCTTCTGTTTCCGCTGTTTCATTCTGCAGCTCCCCTGCCGTGAAAGTGAAGCAAACCAATTTATTCGCAGTTACCATGTGTGAACTTTAGTCTTATTTAATTCTCTGACGCTGGAGAAACATTTGATAAAGGTTTTTGAAAATAGACAGCCATTAACCCCTTCTTGCATCGTGCCGTACATGTGGAACGTGGTGAAATGTTATTTACACAGGGGTGGATTGGGCAAAGGTCCCACCACAGCCAAAATCGCAGCCATGTGTGATCCCAGCCACTTATTTCTTTACATGCCATGGTCACTACTGGTCATGCTTTTAATGAGTTTGATAGAGGGAAAACGCTAAGTCTGTCTACACGATTGTGGGGTGCCGTTGGATTGTCATTGAAGCTGGAGGCCTAACAATGGCTTTCATGGACCATATTTCTCAGCCTGTCTGATCCTGCTGGAGGATTTGAAGCCGACCTGTCAGTCAAACACTGAAAGGTTAGATAAGTTACTGTATAGCATATGTAGTACAGTGTATAATCAATGTCATCAAAGTATCACATGTTCAAGTCCCATGGTGGAATTAATTAGTATTGCAAATAAAAAAAAAAAAACTAATATAAAAAATAAAAATTTCCATTTAAACAATGAAAGATTTTTTTTTTTGTAATGAAACAAGTGTCCTAAAAATATTGTAGGAGGTGGTCGTGTTGCCCCCCCCCCCCATTCCTACTGAGTTTTGTATGGTTTTATGCAGACTGCTCTGCTGCAGGAAGATACAGTTCACCAATGTAGCAGAGCTCAGAAAGCATAGCGGCCGGCGCTGCCTAGCGCTGAGGCCTGGTAAAGTCAAATGTAAGTGTATTGTGTTGTAATGTACAGTGGGGAAAAAAGTATTTACTCAGCCACCAATTGTGCAAGTTCTCCCACTTAAAAAGAAGAGAGAGGCCTGTAATTGACATCATAGGTGACCACAACTATAAGAGACAAAATGAGAAATCAAATCCAGAAAATCATCTTGTCTGATTTTACCAATATTTTTTTTTTTCTTTGCAAACGATGGTGGAAAATAAATACAGTGGCACCTAAGTTTACGAGTAACTTGGTGTGTAAGTATTTCGCTATACTAGCAAAGCTTCTTGTAAATTTGTAACTCTATTTACGAGCAATGCTTTGCTGTACGAGCAAATACTTACTGCACATACTTCCAGTTCCGTGCTTTCACCGCGCTCCCGCTCTTGAAGTCCGCACAAACACACACAAGCACACACACACACACACACACACACACACATATATTATGCTCTTCCTTACCCTCCATTCCTTTGGTGGCCTCCTGGTTCTTGTAGTCCTCAGGTATGTGTATCTGGTAACCATTGTGACGATACAGGCACTTCCGCTGTTAGCGCTTTTACAAGGCAGCGCGCTGACCAATCAGAGGCACGTGGCTCATTCCTTCGATGTCAGCTTGCTGGCCAATCAAAAGCAAGCGGCTCCTGCATATGATGACGTCTGCTGATGAAGCTCCAGCATCGGTCTTGATGGTTACCGGATACACATACCTGTAGACTACAAGAACCAGGAGGCCGCCGAGGATAATATGTATGTGTGTGTGTGTGTGTGTGTGTGTGTGTGTGTGTGTGTGCGTTGATGCATGTGTGGAATGGCACAATAGGGGACCAGGATGGGACATTGCACAAGTTGTGGAACAAAATGTCTGAGTTTCAATTATTTCCTATGGGAAATTTTGCTTTGCTAGACGAGTAATTTGGTTTACAAGCACAGTCCCAGGACGGATTGTTCTCGTAAATCAAGGTTCCACTGTATTTAGTCATCTAAAAACACGCAAGATTTCTGGCTCTCACAGACATGTAACTTCTTCTTTGAGAAGTTACATGTCCAAAAGTCCAAAGGTCCAAAGTCTATCAATCCTGAAAAATTAATCAATAAATAATAATAATAAAAAATTTGTTTTTAAATATAATAGAAAATAGGAATCAATTAATTGAAATGGATAGAGACACAATACAGAAATTGGAATTGTATTCACTGAAATAGTTAAAATCTCTTCTTTCCCTGTGGTATCATATTGAGAGTATAAAAGCATATGGAATATTCTGTTCCATTTGCTGGAAGTCAAAGCTGTCACTTAATTTAGACTCCTGTCATTCAGACCTCTCACTTTCACGAGCTACGCACTTTTCGAAATTGAACATTAAATTTGGCACAAGCCATCAGTGTGTGAATCTGCTAATTGGGGAGAAATGCCAACAGTGCGGGCTGCAAACACTGCAGACTCCACTCCAAGGAAAATCTGATTGCACTACAGCAGAAAGTTTACTGCATAGCTGCAATTTACTTAAATTACTGACGGGGCGATCTGAATATCATTGCGAGACCGAATTTACCATTATCCTCTAATGGACTGTGTGTTGGAGTAATGTAAAATTAAAGTTTTTTTCTGTTAACTATCATTGAAGCATAATGTTAATAGAAGCTTCACCAGCAAATGTGTGTTTTCAGCTCATTACAGACATTCATGAATATTGAATAGTGCTGCTTCCAATTTTGCAGATGGCTCCGTCTCTGTGACTTTTAATACAAAACCTAAAAAACTTGTAACTCAAATACCAAAAAGGGTCAGATCAAGGCCATTGTCTTAAATTTGCTTTTAAAAATAAAAAAAGGAGCTAACTAAAAGCATTATTGGACAAATGAGCCATTGGGCTCTAGGAAAATAGCCCCCTACTTCAGTTTAAAGGGCCACAAAAGAAAGGAGAGTGAACTCTCAATTCCAGTTCACCGGTCAGATGGAAGTCCGGTCAGATGGTGCACGGGAAAAAATCTTGGCCATGACACTAGGAAAAACGAAAAAGTCCAGCACAACATCCAAAATATAAAACTTGTTCTTCTTTATTAATACATGTTAAAAAGGTTAAAAACCTGGACGAGGGACGCGTTTCGGAATATGCTTCCTTATTCACAGTCCATATTCACAGTGAATAAGGAAGCATATTCTGAAACGCGTCCCTCGTCCAGGTTTTTAACCTTTTTAACATGTATTAATAAAGAAGAACAAGTTTTATATTTTGGATGTCGTGCTGGACTTTTTCCTTTTTTTAAGTTTAAAGGGGTAGCCTCAAGTTTGGAAGTTATCAACTATACATGGAAAAGGGGATAATTTCCTAATAACAAGGGGTCCGATTAATAACCACCGATACAGAGAACTGAGCCTCTAAAAAGCCCTGTGTGAATGGAATGATGGACGATCATGAGCACTGCTGCTCTATTCATTCTTATGGGAGTGACGAAGACCAGTCAGATGCAGTGCTTTACTATCCCTATGAGTCCCAGTAAAAATAAATGAAGCAGCAGTGCACATGATAGACCTCAGCTCTATTTATACAGGGCTCTTCAGTAACCCAATACTCAGGATTGGTGGGGGTCCCGACATTCATACCCCGAACAATCAAGAAGTTATGCCCTATCCATTAACAAGCCATTAACAATATTTCAGGCCATTATATGACCTTGTTTCTTATATTATTTCCCAGCAGTTGACTCTGAGCTGGTGGGAGGAGACTAGCTACTATGATGTCTCCCATACACACCAGGACACAGAGAAAGGGATTCCTATTCATTACTCCTTACTTAGCACAGATAGAACCAGCACCACTGAGGAAATTATAAAAGCAGTGTTAAAGAGAACCTGTCACATGGAAAAATGCTATTAACCTGCCGATATGGGGTTAATCTGCTGGTTACTAGCATTCTGAACCTGCTCGGGACCTGCACACCAAACCCCAATGCTGGGAAGAAATGACCTTTATCCTTCTGGCAGTGTTTTGGTTTCAGTCATGGGCAAAGCGTTAGCACGGGTTCAGTCACCGCTCTGTGTATAGAAAGTGACATCTGTAGCCGCGTCCCCTACATTATCTGACCGATTCCTCTAATGCTCAGTGGCTGTCAGTGCGGTGGGTGTGATTACAGCTGCCGCTCTCCATACATAGAGCGGTGACTGAACTTGTGTAGCGCCCCTGAACCCTTCAGGGCACTACTAGGTACTGCATCCTGACAAAGATACAGGGCCTACCCCCAGGGACCTGGAAGACCAATGCCGGTACCACCAAAACACAAACATCCCTAGATTCCCTCTCCCAATCATGGGTGACTGACTAGTCCGGGACCAATGGATGGCCACCCAGAGATAGAGCCAGTCAAGTCCACTAGCCGACAGCCAGGTGGGCGAAGACAGAGACACAGACAGAACAACAGAGAAGTACAGGTAGTGACAGTTGAAGGGGATGGATGTGTCTCCAGATGGGGTCATGTAGCAGTGACCTAGGTGGCATAGCAGAGTGGTTGCCAGGGAGCATACAGCTAGGTACCCCTGGAACCAGAGCACTGATGAAGAACAGGGCTCTAGGTCAGGCGACAGCTTCAGGCAACCTCACAAATACCTGCACAGTGAGGGGACCTTCAAGGACCTCACTGACCCAAGAATCCAAGGGCACCAGCAGTAAAGATTAAGCCTGGGACCGGAACATAAATACCGACCCTACAGGGTTCACACTGCCTTCCGAATGGACGAGAGACTGCCGACAGACAGTAGGGGACCCCCAGACACTCCAAGCCGTGGGTTTCCACCAATCAGTGAGAGGTGCTGGGGAAAAAAGCCATCGGGTCACAACATCGGCACTGGGACTACAGGGACCAGGAGTCTGAACCAGCCGTCCTCAGTGCCTCAGCTCAACACCGCTGTGAGTAAACAAAAGTTGCACTGCATCCCCAATGTGTGGTTACCTGGGGCCCGGCCCTACTTGCGGAGGGCCTACCATCCTGGCTGCCATCACCATCAGCCGCAGTGGTAAAAGACCGTGCAGCGGCGGTTCCATCACCATAATCGCAACCCGCAAGTGGCGTCATGATATAAACTCTTTCATCTCCCCTGTACATATTCCCTTTTAAAAAACGACCCCAGGGTCACGGAACCGGGCATCAGCCGTTACACAATGTGACATAGCATCACCGTATAAACGGCCCTGGACCAAGTACCACATAGCTCTGGGGCGTCACACTTGCGCTGGCACTACTGCAGTGACAAACCGAAATGCTGCCAGTGAGGATTAAAGTATATTTTCTCCCAGTAATGAGGTTTAACGTACAGGAGTTGGGTAGGTTTGGAATGCTAATAACCTGCAGGTTAACCCCATATCTGCAGGTTAACAGCATTTTTCCACTTGACATATTCCGTTTAACACTAGAACTACTGAGGTAGTCATTTTGACTACTTTGCACCATGTATTTCTATATAGGTGTCACGAGTCCAGTAGTTGTAGTGTTAAGCTGTGTGGATGTAAATCCAACTCTGGAGTGAGGTAAAAGACTTGTCATAAAGCTCAGTCGGATCTTTATGTCATCAGTCATCACCACTGACTGTTTTTTCTCTTAGCTCTGCATTCCTTCTCGCCTTCCCCTTTACATAAAGTATAGTAAGAGGTGTAATCTGACATTTCACATACTTGTATTCTGTGTTGACTTTAGGAAAATAGAGTTGAGTAACTTTTCAGAATGAATGATTGTTTCAAGAGGTTGTGAGGATGGGAAGAAGTGGCTCATAGATGGAGAAATAAGTAGAGTTCACTGATATGATAAAACAAAGTTTGTTATATTCACTTTCACTAATGACATATGCAATGTTTTTGAAAGTCCAGGTCCCACTTAATAAACAAATTGCAATTATTTTATATTTTATTTAAAGGGAATGCGTATCAATATGTGTATGTCTAGTAAATAAAGGTAACGGAACAGCACAGTTTCAGAAACTTGATTCAGGCCCTTAAAAAAACCACTCCAATAATTTATGTTCTCCTTTTTAATATCACTATTCACAATATGAACTGTTCTGCATTGCTCCAATATACCGAGCAAGGTCACTTTCATCTTCATCCTCATTCATCCCATATTTAATTCAGTAAAGCTTGTTTCAATAAGCCATAAGAGGCCGGAGTTGTTTACATCTGTTCTTTGCTCTTTGGGAAGATCCAATGGCAAAACATGCTATTTGCAGAAGGATTTTTTTTTATTTTGTAGTGCATCAAACTGTGCTTAGATATAACCCCTTTGGGTCAAGAGGATTTTTCATTTTTTATTTTTTTTTTGTTTTTTCATCCTCTTCTTCCAATAACAATAACTAATTATTTTTCATTAATATAGGTATGTGGAGACGTGTTTTTGCAGGGCGAGTTTTAATTTTTAGTGACGCCATTCATTTCACTGGATCATGTATGGAAAAATATGAAAAAAATGGATTAGAATTGTGAAAAAAAACCCTGCAATTTCAACATTTCTCATTGTACTGCAAAAACCTGGAAACACGATTTTTCAGGTCAGAAGGATTACAGAGATGCTAGACCTATAGATTTTTATTCCCCTAAATAAAAAAAATGTGAAATTTGCAGAAAAACAAAATGATTTGTGTGATGACCATGCTCATCAGGACGCCATTCTTCAGAGAACATTTCACGCTTTTGCTCTGTAAGCCGGCTTCCCGCAGAGCTGGCTTACCCTTTTGCCCCCCCCTCCCCCTTGGGTTTTCGGCCTCTCCCTGAGCTAGGGCCTTGATTTTGACTCCCACTCCGCTTTATTACGGAGCCGATCCTGCTGCACTGCAGCCAGTGATATTTCCGGTTTCGTCAAGTACTCGGCTCTGATTTGCTTGTGTCTTCCTTGATCTTGTCCCACTATCCTCCGTCTCTCCCGACTTCCTCCCTCTGCCCGTGTCTGCAGTCCCTGACCCCTCTGTGACCCCTTTCCATCTCATCTCCTGATTCCGTCCCGCTCGTCCCAGTGTTCTGACCTCCCCCCGTGTATCTCCCTCTGTCTAACTCACCTTCTCCATTCATTTCCATCCTTGTGGACTAATCTCATCCCTACTTAATGACTGAATCCCCCTGTGCACTGACTTCGGCTAGCTCTCTGACTCTGTCTCAGTTTTCCTTATTGTCCTGACGTTACCTCTCTGTGCATCGACCTTGGCCTGTTTGACTACTGTCCACTAGGTTTTGCGCCACGTAGTGTTTCTTCCCGACCGTTCCTGTCTGTTAGTGCTTTGGCGACACCTGGTGGGTCAGCCTCTAATTGCACCAGGTATAACCTCACATTTTGTGTCACCATTTTCTCAAATTCACAACTTTTTGACAGCTTGGGTTTTTTTTGCAGGTCAAGCTGCAGTTTTTACTGATATAATTTTGGAGTACATAAGAAAAATTAATCACTTTGTATTCCATATTTTTTGTAAACTGCCATGATTGAATACTCGTAAATCCAGATTTTTCTTTTCATAGTTCATTGTAGATTCTAAATATTGTAATTTTTTTTATAGTCTGAACTTATATGAATGTGTTGATACCAATTATATTTATTTATTTAAAACTGTGAAAAGGGGGGGAGGGGAAGAGGGTTTAAACTTTTACATGTATATATATATATTTTTTTTTTTTTTTAAATTAATTTTTTAGTTCCCCTAGGAGTAATATACCCTGCAATCGTTTGATTGTTAATATTATATATTGCAATATTTCAGTACTGCAGTACATGGTTTTTTTTGAAGGTCAGTCTATAGTTGAGCTTCAGAGGAGTACCTTGATGGGGGCCATCCTGCATTTTATCCAGCTAATGGAACTTTGAAGGCAGCAGTCGATCAGTGGTCACAGACACAGCACCGTCATAGCTGAAAAGGTGCCTGCCTCAGAGGTGGGTATTTTTTTTTTTTAATATGGGGCACTGTAGCATTCTGAAGGGGTTATCCAGCAGTGTACAACCCCTTTAATAAGTATCAAAAGCAACAGAGCATCAAAGCATCAAGAGTATAAATGCCGTAGAATAAATTCAAGTGGCTGCTAAACAGACCTTTGTAGAAAAGGGACCCAGCTCTTGTCAGCTTCATCCCATTGGATTCTTGGCAACATAACCTATCAAGGACCCCACTCCACATGGTTCGTCATTACTAGCTTACTCCAAAATTCAGGGTTCTTGGTTGGGAAGTTATATTTTGTTCCATACCAGTCTTCTAGCATCAAAAAGTAACACAATTTGAAGCATGAGATATTTGCAAGAACTTTAAGCTCCAGCTTTCTCACTTTGCCATGGGCTTCGAAAGAGGGGAAGAATTTGATTTTCTGGTACGCCCAGTTTAATGATGTGCCATATGTCTTAATAAACAATTACATAACGAAAAAACAGTATATGATGATTCTTTTCTGTTGTATACTGATATGCCTTAATAAACATGTCTCACCTTGTCCTAGTGGGTGCTTGGTTCAAGATTGGTGAATGAAATCCCAGTCTTCATCAATTCCCCCCTTAGTAATCTAGATTGGAGCTTCATGGATTTATTGGTCCTCCGAATAGTCTCTCCTTCACACTTATAGATTCCTCACCCAATTGCTTCTAAGATTTCTCCCAAGTATCCCAATCTTTTGGATTTCTCTGGCCCTATGTGTCCAATTATCTGCCACATTCAGAACCGTCAAATGGAACTTGAAAACCCATCTCGTCAAGAAAGCTTTCAGCCTGCAATGACCCCCTTCACCGTCATCACCGCCGATGCTGCCGCAACCCACCAAACCTACTGTTTCCTTCAGAATCATCATACAGAATGTTACCCCACAAGGGTATGGCCTTGCCCCCTCTGTACTAGTCGGTCATTGTTAGTTTCAATTTTGTTTTGTGATAGTGGGATGTCAGTCTGAATGGACTCACCAATTAGGAAATATCTCTTTCTCGTGGTGACTAATGATAGGAAAAAGTCAAGTCCTTGCTCTGTGTAACACAATGTTAGAAATGTCAGTAGGCATAAAGAAGTTCAGAAGGTTACTCGAGGATATTGCTTCTCTGTATAATATCAGAAGATGGGCCGGTATGTGAATGTGACAGTGGATACTAATGAGCCGCTAGTTATACACAATAAAGAATAATTGACTTAGTTCTCTTCAACGGTTGTTTACAGTTTTACATGCAAAGGAATACATTCATCACTGCAGGTAGTTGCTTTGCTCAAGTTTTGAAATTGAGAGCATAAAATAGTTGCATAAGATGTATTTGCTCACTACAAATATTCTTCTGCTTTCATTTTTCTCATAACTATTTATTAACCCTAGAACGCATACCTGGGGCCTCGCAGGCCTGCTAGGTTACTTGTTTTCTATTGTAGATTTCTATGGTTGCGCGTTCTAGGGTTAAAGGGAATCTGTCAGCAGGTTTTTGCTACCTCATCTGAAAGCAGCATGATGTAGGCAAAGAGATCCTGAATCCAACGGTGTATTACTGAGATTACTGGTTTCAGCCATTCTGATACAATCTGAATTTTTAACTTAAGTCATGTGACATGCCCAACAGGGCCGTGGGGGCACTCGGAACTGGGGTGGTTCTGTTTGGGGAAGTCACGGCGGTAGGGCCTGACTGTGTCGCACCTCGTTCTCTACACTGTTCTTCTACCAGTTCCACCCACTACCTAAGCCCCACCTCAGACTGACTCCGGGACTGTGCTTTCCTTTAGGAGCAATCTTACCCTAACCCTGGCCTGAGTGGTGTGTCTATGCTGTGAGTGTGTGTGGAGAACGGCCTGTGACCCCTCCTTACCAGGGAACAGGGTACCACACCCCTGGCTGAGGTGCAGTACCTCTGTGGCAACTGGACCCTCAGGGGCGCCACACATAGCACTGCTAAGGCAGATGTCGCACCCACACCAGGCTCTCAATAGATATTGTATATTGACAGTGAGGTGTCAGTCAGAGGAGTGGGCATGCCGGGCTGCCATGCACATACAAGCTAGACCTAGAAATGATAATTACCAAGTGCTAAAGCCTTTAATTAAACTAAACAACAGCACGGAGCCTGATAAGAGGCATAGTTGATTTTTATTTTTTAACCTCGCCAGCATGCTGGCTTCAGCTCACATAGCAAAAACCTGCTGACAGATTCCCTTTAAGCACTTGAGGCAATATTGCGGCAATGTCAGAAAGTATTGAACTCAAGATGAACTGTAAAACCAGCAAATCAGGGAAGATCAGTAAATAAGGATTATTAAGAAGAATAATAAAATGATATAAAACTGCAGGAAAACTGCCAATAACATATGAAAGAATGTAATGAGAGTGTGTGCCCTCTGCTCTCTGCTTGGAATGTGGCAATTCGATCTCATCATGGTGAATATGAAGCTAAACATCTCCACTAATTCAATGTAACAGACAGGAGGAAATTAAATTCCATTAGATCGTTGGGCTGTCATTGCTGAGTTTTATGACAGTTGAATTTACAGTGCGTTGCTGGATATATTCTAATTGCTATTACAAATAGAGATGATCCTCATAGGTACTTCGATAACAAACACAACGTTTGAAATTTAAAACTATTTTAAATATAAATAACACAATTATTTTGCTACTGAGAGGAAAACGGGATTTCTACTAAATTAAACGTCCTGATTCCAAATATCAACTCCGAATTTGCCCGACACATCCAGATATTAACGTTATACATACAAAGCCTATTCACTTATAATATTAAATTAATGCATTATATATTGAAAATATGCCAATGGACATGCCCGGATGCGCTCTGCAGGTCTATCGGCTGATGTCAGCAGTAAGTATAAGGCAAACTGGACAGCATTCAATAAAATCATCTGTTATAGTGCTATTAGTTTTGAAACTTAAGACGGTTGGATGCAATCCAGACAATTTCTGCTACTGTGTTTTTCCAAAAATAAGCCCTCCCCCAAAAATAAGCCCTAGTAGGAATTTTCAGCATTTTCGGCGTAAGGCTTAAATATTAACCCTATACTGGAAATAAACCCTAGTGGCGGTTTAATAATGAAGTGTCCATGTAGCTAAAAAAAGTTAAAGAATGCTGCAGGACACTTCATTATAGAAAGCAGACACCCCCAAAAGAAAGAAGACAGAAGAACCCCAATCATACTCACCAGATGCCGAACGGGAAGACTTGCGGTGGAATACACACCCACATTAGATCACAAACACACACACTCACCACATCAGGTGATACAGATAGTTTGTGGCCGGCAAAGAATACTGGGATGCAGTGCTGTGGAACGCATAGAGGACCTGCAGTGAAATGCATCGATGTGTTCCACCACCGAGTCCTCCATGCGTTCCACTGCAGGACCTCGCACTCCACTGCACTGCGTCCTTTCTTCCCCTGTTGGCCAAAAGCAATTCATATCGCTGGATGGGGAGAGTGTGTGTGTGTGTGTGTGTGTGCGATCTGATGCATGATTGTGTCTGCAACTTGATTTGTGATTGTGTGTGTATATGAGTAAGAGTGCGTGTGAGCGCATGTGATCTAAAGTATGCGCGTGTCGGCCAGAAGCAGGGGATGACCGTGTGGAGCATACCTGCTGGGACCACCTGCCGAAGATCGCAGGAGGACCTGGGAGTGACACAGATGTCCGGGGTCTGGTAAGTGTGATTCTCATGGGAAGGGGGTTCTGGTTCTGGCTTTTTTTTGGGAGGGTGGGGTAGAAAACTTACCGTCAACCGTGGTTCCCCAAAAATAAGACCTACCTGACAACAAGCCCTGGTGTTTTTTCGAAGCAAAAAAAACCCCCCATTATAAGACAGTGTCTTATTTTTGGAAAAACACGGTACCTTTGTAGGCAAATTTACGTCTTATGCTTAGTGCAAGAATCTGACAAAGTGAGTGCATATTGTTTACAAGTATTACTTTGTTAAATTGGAGACCAAGAAAAAAGCTGGGCACCTCATGTTTGTTGCACTGTGTTACCCTGAGCTAATGCAGTGGTTGAATGGTAAAATGAAAAGAATGGCTTTGTGCAGTGCCGAAGGTGAGGTGTGAACAGAAAAATCACCAGACTGCTCAGATGTTCAAAGAAAAACAAGTCACTAATTCTGTATCTGCTTTTAAACTAGTACCACACGATGTACAGAATGCAGTGTCTGCCCCTCCAGCAGCAGGAACGGCAATTGAAACTGATGGTTTTGATACTGATGAAGAAGATGTTGACTGCCATGATGTATTTCCTGATCCAGGGCAACCAGAAGGTCAGCCTCACTTGCTGAGCCAATCCGATTTAGATGATCTGATAAGAGATCTGTCATTATCTAAAGAAAAGCCAGAACTGCTAGCTTCTTCACTTTGAGAATGTAATTTGCTATAACGAGGAACCAAAACTTCACATTTTTGTCATCGAAATACCAAGTTGCTGAATAGTATGCAATGGAAATGATGTCTGTTTGTGTACAGCTGTAAATGGTCTTATGATGGAGTTGGATGGTACACATTTTCCCGATGAATGAAAGGTATTCATAGACTCTAGCAAAACAAGTTTGAAAGCTGTCTTGTTGCACAATAGTAAAGAAAAACTATCTGTTCCATTAGCTTATGTGGTTGGAATGAAAAAGACCTACGCTTTTATATAGCTCATTTTTAAATTGATTGATTAATCAGAGCATAAATGGAACATTTGTGCTGACCTAAAAGTAGTAGCACTGCTGCTTGACCTACAGTTAGGTTACACAAAGCATATGTGTTTCTGGTGCCTATGGAACAGTCATGATGACAGCAATTATTACAAAATGAGACAGTGGCCACTCAGTCGAGAACAGAGTTGATTTGTACTGTCACGCTGTACAAAGGTCTGGTAAGTAGTAGAGCATATTCCCCACTAGGTGGCAGCAGTGTAGTGAAGGAGAGTCAAAGTAACACTGTAAGAGAAGGGAGGCTGAAGTACAGCAGAGTAACTTCAGAAGGCAGTTCACAGGCGAACCACCAGGGGGCAAAAGAGTAGTCAAGCAGTCAGGGTCTGGCCGGGAAGTCAAGTAAGTGCAGAGGGAGAATCAAGATCAGGTCATAAAACAGAAATGAGGTTGGATGTCGGGAGATCAGGTATGCAGAGGGGAACACAAAGGGCACAGGGAACAGAAGGCAAGACTGGAGGGTGAGGAGACACAAACACGGGAAGAGGATGAACCAAAATGGGATTACAAATGACAGGAGCGAGAAGTCAGGGACTGTGACAGACAGATGAATGGCAAAGGGTACAGGTCAGGGCACGATTACTGAGTCAGATCAAAGAGGAAATCTCACCAGAGCCAGTCACAGGCTGCAGAGTAAAAAATAACCAGCACAGAAATGCAGGTGCAGCGACCCAGAACGAGGCTGATGAGAGTTAACTCCTGACATGACCAGGCCTGGTCTGGGAAACTCTGGAGCAGAGAATACTCATCCTGGATCATGACAGGACAACTGCTGATCTTTACAAAGGGTAAATGGCCGCTAACAAATGCAAAAGCAGATGCCTGAAGTACTTTAACAGTACTTGGCCTTGCTCAAGTAAGGCTTTTACATTTTTGTTAAATCATTACATTTTCAGAACTGTGTACTATGAAAACTTTGATGTAGATCAGGTAATTATTGAGTACAATTTGTTCTGTACAAAATTCTTCTATGCTTTCCAAGTGCTTAATTTATTTGGGCAAATGTATGCATGAAAACATTTCCTGATGTGTTACAATTCTGACTTCAGATTTGGAATCTGTAGACTCGATTTAGTATAGGACACGTTTTTTGCCCAGTAGCAGACAATTTTTTGATGTTGTGCTGTGTAATGTAAACATATTAAATATCCCAATGTTCTAATGCTACTAGCTGGCTGATGCACACATCTCCGCTCACACAACCTCCACACTTAAGGGGGCTTTACACACTACGATATCGTTAATGTTTTATCGTCGGGGTCATGTTGTTAGTGACGCACATCTGGCGTCATTAACGATATCGCAGCGTGTGACACTTACCAGCGACCTTAAGCGACCTCAAAAATAGTGAAAATCGTTCACCATGGAGAGGTCGTCCCAAAAACAAAAATCGGTAATGGTTGATTATCGATGTGGTTCGTCGCTCCTGCGGCAGCACACATCGCTGTGTATGACACCGCAGGAGTGAGTAACGTCTCCTTACCTGCCGCCGGCCGCAATGCGGAAGGAAGAGGGTGGGCGGGATGTTACGTCCCACTCATCTCCGCCCCTCCACTTTGTTTGGCTGGCCGCTTAGTGACGTCGCGGTGACGTCGCTGGGATGCCGAACGTCCCTCCCCGTTGAGGGAGGGATTGTTCGGCAGTCACAGCGACGCCGCCGACCAGGTAAGTGCGTGTGACTCTGCCGTAGCGATAATGTTCGCTGCGGCAGCGATCACACAAAATCGCATGCACAACGGGGGCGGGTGCTTTTGCGTACGATATCGCTAGCAATTGCTAGCAATATCGTAGTGTGTAAAGCCCGCTTTAGGCTACTTTCACACATCAGTTTTTTGCAATCAAGCACAATCTGGTTTGTGCCTGATGCAACGGATCCGTCTCAGATTGTGTAAAAACTGATGCGACGGATCCGGTAAAAAAACGGATCCGTTTTTGTTTGTTTTTTTAAGCTGAGAGAGAGGGAGAGACCCCATCATCACTGCACACACAGGCACTCTCGCACGCATCATCACCACACACGCAGGCACTCCCGCACGCATCATCACTGCACACACCCCGACACTACCACAGTGACGTCCCCGCTGACAGCGCGACTCCCTTCAGTTGCTACGTGCAGCTGATAGAGAGCGGCGGTGTTCTACTGCCGCTCCTGTCAGCTTCATGTAGCAGAGCTGAAAGCGTCGGGGAACCTCTGTGGATTACGTCGGACCTGGAGGGGTATTTGGGGATTTTAATAAAATGGTGAAAGAGGGTGTTTTTTTGTCTTTTATTCCAAATAAAGTATTTTTTGAGGTTTATGTGTTTTTTTACTTTCACTTATAGGTTAATCATTGGGGGTGTCTCATAGATGCCTGCCATGATTAACCCCTTATTACCCCGATTGCCACCGCACCAGGGCAATTCGGGATGAGCTGGGTAGAGTCCCGGGACTGTCACATCTAACGGATGCGACAATTCCGGGTGGCTGCTTGCTGATATTGTTAGGCTGGGGGGCTCCCCATAACGTGGGGCTCCCCATCCTGAGAATACCAGCCTTCAGCCGTGTGGCTTTATCTTGGCTGGTATCAAAATTGGGGGGGACTGCACGCCGTTTTTTTTTTTAAATTATTTATTTAGTTGTTTTACCGCAAGATATAGACCTGCCCACCGGCGGCTGTGATTGCTTGCAGTGAGACAGCTGTCACTCAGCATGGGGGCGTGTCTGACTGCAACCAATCATAGGTGCCGGTGGGCGGGGAAAGCAGTGAATACGAGATTGAATAATGGGCGGCTGGCATTTTCAAATCAGGAGAAGCTGCCAGCAGTGTGACAGCAGTGCAGCGCCTCTCAGGTAATCGGTGAGTGGGTGAGAGGGAGTGAATGAGTGAGTGAGTGAGTGAGTGAGTGAGAGGGAGAGAGAGAGTGAGTGATTTTATGACAAGCAATGAATTTAAATTACTTCTGGGCATGCTCAGAAGTAAAAACCGAATCTGGTACATGCTTCCGGCGTTTGATGCATGCCACTGGATTCGGCGTGCATAGACTTTCATTATACACCATGCCGCACAGCGCCACATGCGGCGCTATGCAGTTTTTTGATGCTGGCAAAAAATGTCCCTCTCTGCGTCCTGTGCGGCTGCCGGAGTGACTATTTTTGCCGCAATCTGTAAAAAACGGATCAAACGCGAGTACATACGGCGCTAATAAAAGTCTATGAGGAAAAACCGCACCCGGCGGCAAAAAAAACGGATGCGTTTTTTCTGCAAAGCGCCGGATTGTGCCGCACAGCAAAAACCTGATGTGTGAAAGCAGCCTTACCTGTACTTCAGGGAACAACTCAATACACACTAGTCAGCTTCCCTGACCAAAGATCTAGTGTTGCTTGCGATGCACTTGAGGTTGATGAGAGTGAAATGTTACACTAACATCCACATGCATATCTGTCAGTAGGATCAACAGCTAGGACAGAGTGTGTCCAAATTTAGTCTCAGGGATAGCGAGTCTCTGAGGGAGCTGCAGGTGGCAGCTAAGAACAAACTATCTGAATTATGTCTCAGGGAGAGCAAGTCAATTTAAGGTTGGCCAGTTGGTCCTGTCTCTGAACATTCTTGGAGCTGGGAGAAAACCATTGAATGTGAAGAATACTGGCCTTGGTGTGGATCCTGCACTACAGCTGAGAGTAAAGGCTGCTTTACACGCAGCGACATCGCTAGCGATGTTGCTAGCGATAGCACCCGCCCCCGTCGTTTGTGCGTCACGTGCAAATCGCTGCCCGTGGTGAACAATATTGCCGGTACGCGTCACATGAACTTACCTTCCTAACGACGTCGCTGTGGCCGGCGAACAACCTCTTTTTTAAGGGGGCGGTTCGTGCGGCGTCACAGCAACGTCACACAGCGGGCCACCAATAGAAGCGGAGGGGCGGAGAGCAGCCGCATGAACGTCACTCCCACCTCGTTGCCGGAGGACGCAGGAACGCTGTTGTTCGTCATTCCCGGGGTGTCACACGTAGCGATGTATGCTGCCTCAGGAATGACGAACAACCTGCGTCCCAAACGAGCAACGATATTTTGAAAATGAACGACGTTTCAACAATCAACGATTTGGTGAATATTTGGGATTGTTAGCGGTCACTCGTAAGTGTCACACAGAACGACGTCGCTAACGAGGACGGATGTGCGTCACAAATTCCGTGACCCCAGCGACATCTCGTTAGCGATGTTGTTGCGTGTAACGGGGCCTTAACCCTCACACTGGTAATCCTGAACTGCGAGCTGGCCACTTATCTTTCGAGCATGAACTGTACAGATGAGCTTACATTTGCAAATAGGTGGATGTTTCATTATATTGCCTGATGCCAGAGAAAGGCTGTGTTTGTTTGTCATTTTGACGAAAACCTTTCCACCATGAGCCTCAAAAGATAAGTGAAAATTACATCAAAAAGGGGGAAAACTCTGTGTGAAGCCATTCTTCCCATGGCTTTATCTCATCCCTTGTATAAACCTTGAACTTTTGGCAAAGTAGATAATTTGTACTCACTTTAAAATATTAAACGGAGAACTCAATTTTAATATTCGAAGAAAATTTGTCAACATTTTGTGAACATCGGTATATAGTATTAGTTAATAATAATTGTCAAGTTTTACTCACAGCCAGATACATTGCTCCATATATACTGAGAGCTGCTTCTTTGGATGGAAATGTTCTCCTTGCTTTGAGTACAAGGTCTGCATTTCCAGTGCAAGCATTGGCATCTGTGATGAACTGTGTAAGCTGGTGGCAACCAAGTGCTGTGTAGTTGGGTTTACAAATTGTAAGAAAATGTGGTGCCAAGTTCCCTGTAACAACTTGTCCAGCATTTACAAATATATCTGTAGCAAATAGTCCAAAAGTATAAATCCCTGCAAAAAAAAGAAAGAAAAGAGCATATTAATGAAATATTGATTGTAAGATCTTCATAAAAACAATTCAATAATTAGCCAACAATCAACATGGATCATGCTGTTTCCGTAAATCTATACAGGCTCTCCATCAACTTAGTGCCCTGGGTCCCACATTCTCTCAACCTGATGTGTACACCTTAGGGGCCTTTTGCACACTACGACATCGCAAGCCGATGCTGCGATGCCGAGCGCGATAGTCTCAGCCCCCGTCGCAGCTGCGATATTTTGTGATAGCAGCCGTAGCGAATATTATCGCTACGGCAGTTTCACATGCACTTACCTGCCCTGCGACGTCGCTCTGGCCGGCGACCCGCCTCCTTCCTAAGGGGGAGGGTCGTGTGGCGTCACAGCGACGTCACACGGCAGGTGGCCAATAGAAGCGGAGGGGCGGAGATGAGCGGGACGTAAACATCCCGCCCACCTCTTTCCTTCCGCATTGCAGACGGGACGCAGGTAGGAGATGTTCCTCGCTCCTCCCACTTCATACACAGCGATATGTGCTGCCGCAGGAATGAGAAACAACATCTTACCGTCGCACCAGCCAAAATAATGAAAATGACCGACACTACACCGATCATACGATACCGATGCTTTTGCGCTCGGTAATCGTAGTTAAAACGATTTACACACTGCGATGTCGTAGTGTGCAAAGGGCCCCTTAGACACACACCCTGGCCCTCCAGAGTACATAACCTGGTGCAAAACATTGTATAGTATTACGGTTTTTAATTCTTACATATTTTGAGTAAGGGTTACATTTCAAAGCAGTGCCATAAGTAATAATTTGTCACCACCATCCCACCAAGGACAACATCTGCAAGGAGTTTGTATGTTTTCCCCATGTCTGCATAGGTTTACTCTGGATTCTCCGGTTTCCTCCCACGCTCCAAAGACATACGGATACAAAATTTAAATTGTGAGCCCCAAAAAGGGGACAGTAATGATCATATTTGTAGAGTGCTGTGTAATTAATAGCGCTGTATAAGTGAGCAAAAAATAAAAAAACATTGATAGAATATCTTTTATTTTTAAAAATTGTATCTCTGTATTTAGTAGATGATTGCTGACGAGCGAGTGCTCTCAGCACTGTTAATATGTGGCACCCTGGACTAGCCAGGTCGTCACAGATAACATCCAAACACCCCCACCCCCACTAGACAGGGACACCAGCCAAACACAAAATCCTTGTTGCCTCCCTCCAGTGTCTGATGTCCACACCAGGTGCGGCGGAGCTAAGCGGTTGGCCCCACCCACCGAGGAGTTCACAGGCCTGGAGGTGGGAAAAGTGACAGAGTTTGGAGTTTGAGGATTGAGGAGTAAGCACTTGGGTGTCTGGGTTTGTGGCCCAGGCACTAAACAGCAAGGTTGGCAGACGGTGGTGGCCGTCTGCAGGAGTGGTGGAGCAACGCGGAACCGTAGGACTGGGGACGGGCGACGGCCCGCCAGTACCGACCGGGGAGCAAAGTGAAGCCAGCACACACAGGCAGGGCCATCGGACCCCGACCAGGCTTGGAGCCGCCGACAATAGTCAGATCCGAATGTGACTGGAACCCCAGGTGTTTCACAATAGCAAAAGTCCCGATTGAAGGCAACAGCTACCGCCTAAGGCTAGAGACCCAAGGGCCAGCGTCTGCGGGCAAACGGGCTCCTCCGGTCCCCTTCCCCCGGGGAGTGGACTACCATTGGGAATCCATAGTAGTCAGAAAGAGAACATTAAGGTGCAGGGAAAGACAGCCACCATCACCTGTCCGGGGAGAGAGACACTGCAGCCGGCTGCAGGACCCATCCATCCAGCAGTTTGGTTTACTGAGGACTTTGTACCTTTCTTGCTGAGTGAGTACACTCGTGCCATCCGGCACCACGCCATGCTGTCCCTGCAACCCTGCATCTCACTGACCCTGCCTCCCCGTCACTTCATCGGGCCCCGGGACCACCAACCCCTACCCACGGAGGGGGAAACCAACATCCCAGCTGCTCCTTACCATCGCTCCCGGGATCCCCGTCACCAGCAACGGTGGTGCCCATCTTCACCACGACCTGTGGTTGGCGTCACGGACTAAATCCCCCAAACCAACCACCCCTTTCACTCATGGGCGAGGAGCGCCGCTCGAGTCCCCAGATCCGGCCCACCGCTCGAGCCACCGAGCAGCCATCGCAGCAGCGTCAGACCCGAGCGTTAGCGAGCGCAGCGCAGTGGCGTCCTCCCCGCCCACGACAACTTGGCGTCACGAACAGGATTGAGCCCCTCTACTTACCAGTAGAAGTGCGCCTTGTGATCGCCGCCGGCGGCGTCCGGCCGAAAATTTTGAAGCGCCGCCATCTTGTCGCGAAAATCTCCCGCTCGAGCATCTTCTCCGAGCAGGGAAGGCGCGAAAGCGAAGCCCCGCCCCCAACAAACGGAAGTGCTGAAGAGTACCAAGGGGGCGCGAGAGTATGTCTGCCTGATGTAGCCGAAGCTATAGAAAGCGGGGACGCCAGGACTCTGCAAGACACCCCGTTCCTGGAGGCCGAGCAAGTAGGATGTCTGTCACGTCAAGCAGGCGCACGCCTGGAACAGCGGCATGGGTAGAGGCTCGGGTGGCCCAATTAAGCCGCAGGCTGCAGACCCGGCTCCAACTCCTGGTGCAAGAATGGGAGGCTGGAATGGTGGAAGTGGTGATGACCGTGCAGGCCCGTGAGGCGAAAACAGAATCGGAGGAGCGGGTGAGTGACCCACGCCCCTGTGTCCCAGAGGGACCGGTCGCTGCGGCCGAGGGGCCCGGTCTGCCGCCGCTCAGCCAGCTGCGTTCCCCGCAGCCCGTATTGGTCAGTGCCACCCCGCCGGCTGGCCCGCTGCTCCTTTACCCGACAACAGATGACATCACCCCCGCCTGCAAAGATCCACCTGCAGGTGCTGCCCGCGAATGACAACTTGCCCGGCCAGTCCCGACCCCGCTCTCCTGGGAGACACCAGCTTCCAAAAGGGAGTCATCCCGCCCGGAGGCGGCCGCGCTTGAAGAGGCTCCGGCAGCCCACCCGCCTAGTACAGAGATGGAGGATAGCCCGCCTTAAGCCCGGAAGGTGACGCTGACTGCTCCCAAACTCCAGGCCTCGGCTGAGGCTGCGGAGGGTTGCCGCTGCAAGGCAGAAAAACAGGCCGCGACACAGCGGTGCCCCCCTAATCAGAAAGTGCCGGTTGTAGCCCGCATCGGGGGGTACCGGCTGGGCCCAACCCCCGCGCTGGAGGAGCCGCCATGTTGGGAGCGGTGGCTAGACCCGATGGGACGACAGGCAGAGGCCCGGGAGAGAGCTGCAGTCCTGCCCATACTGTGGAAGCAAATAACGCCCTCCGCCGGAGGGCCTCCCCTGAAGCTCGGGGCACGGTCTTTGAAGGTCAAGTCCAGCAGTTGCACCCCCGGCGAGGATGGGGGTTTATTTATGAGCCCCGCTTGGGAGTTGAGGCATTCTTTTCCCAGCGGGACGTGCACAGCCGACTGCCCCTGGGCCATCCAGAGCGTGACCTTTGTGCAGGAGAGTTGGTCACATATACCTGCCACATGGGAGAGAGAGGCTGGTTCGCCATGGATGTCCAGAGAAGGGTGAGCCCTGACAACTACGAGCCGCCACAGTCACCACCTCCGCCATACAGTCCTAGGGCGGATCCGGAGGAAGCAATTGGTGATGGTGATCCCCAGTAGTGGCAGCGGTCCTCCGTTGCAAGCAGTTGTCCCCCGTTGGGACCCTCAGTAGTTTGATTGAATGACTTTATTGAACCGGGACATTTACCTGATTGTCTACGTGCTTATTCCGGCCGTTGCCGGCAAGTTGTCCCCGGAGGGACCCTGTGTGTTTTATAACCTGCATGAGAGACTACTCATGGACAAGGCTGAGAACTGGCAGGCCACCCACGAACTAGTGGGCTTGTAAATAAGTTGAGGGGTGATATTCCATCGGAGCCGCCTCTGGAGATGCAGATTGGAGGAAGGGCCCGCAGCAGAGCAGGCTGGGGCCCGGCCACCACCAGGACCGGTGGCCATCCTCCGGGGGTCAGGGGTCCCCCAAGGACGTGGGGTCCCCTGAAGTGACAGCCGGGTGCGAGTAACCGTACCCGCTCGGGCAGCCTGAACCTGGACTGGGGTCAAGGGATGCCGCCCACTTCTTAGGGGCAGCATTAGGGCTAGGTTGCTTGGGTGGGAGAGCGGAAGACACCCGTCCGTCCGTCTGTTATTAAAAATGTTATATATGTGCAACGTTTGAAGTGTCCTTACAAAAAATGCTTATGTTCAAAATGTTTTACATGTTATTTATATCTTTTCTACAGTTTTGAAAAATAAAACCGGTGATGGACGGGCAGCCCACGGACGGTCTGCATTTCACCAAGGGGGAATGTGGTGCCCTGGCCTAGCCAGGTCGTCAAAGATAACATCCAAACACCCCCACCCCCACTAGACAGGGACACCAGCCAAACACAAAATCCTTGTTGCCTCCCTCCAGTGTCTGATGTCCACACCAGGTGGGGCGGAGCTAAGCGGTTGGCCCCACCCACCGAGGAGTTCACAGGCCTGGAGGTGGGAAAAGTGACAGATAGAGTTTGGAGTTTGAGGAGTGAGGAGTAAGCACTTGGGTGTCTGGGTTTGTGGCCCAGGCACTAACAGCAAAGTTGGCAGACGGTGGTGGCCGTCTGCAGGAGTGGTGGAGCAACGCGGAACCGTAGGACTGGGGACGGGCGACGGCCCGCCGGTACCGACCGGGGAGCGAAGTGAAGCCAGCACACACAGGCAGGGCCATCGGACCCCGACCAGGCTTGGAGCCGCCGACAATAATCAGATCCGAATGTGACTGGAACCCCAGGGGTTTCACAACAGCAAAAGTCCCGATTGAAGGCAACAGCCCACACCGTGAGGGTATACAGCTACCGCCTAAGGCTAGAGACCCAAGGGCCAGCGTCTGCGGGCAAACGGGCTCCTCCGGTACCCATACACCGGGGAGTGGACTACCGTTGGGAATCCATAGTAGTCATAAAGAGAACATTAAGGTGCAGGGAAAGACAGCCGCCATCACCTGTCCAGGGAGAAGCACTGCAGCTGGCTGCGGGACCCGTCCATCCAGCAGTTGGGTTTACCGAGGACTTTGTACCTTTCTTGCTGAGTGAGTACACCCGTGCCATCCAGCACCGCGCCGCGCTGTCCCTGCAACCCTGCATCTCACTGACCCTGCCTCCCCGTCACTTCATCGGGCCCCGGGACCACCAACAACTACCCACGGAGGGGGAAACCAACATCCCAGCTGCTCCTTACCATTGCTCCCGGGATCCCCGTCACCAGCAGCGGTGGTGCCCATCTTCACCATGACCCGTGGGTGGCGTCACGGACTAAATCCCCCAAACCAACCACCCCTTTCACTCACGGGCGAGGAGCGCCGCTCGAGTCCCCGGATCCGGCCCACCGCTCGAGCCACCGAGCAGCCATCGCAGCAGCGCCGGACCCGAGCGTTAGCGAGCGCAGCGCAGTGTCATCCTCCCCGCCCGCGACAGATACTCGGTCTAGCATCGTGGTACTCAGGTACGCTCCTTAGGCCCCTTTCACACGTCAGTGATTCTGGTACGTTTGTGCTTTTTTTTTAAAACGTACCAGAATCACTGACATACGCAGACCCATTATAATCAATGCGTCTGCTCACACATCAGTGATTTTTCACTGAACGTGTCTCTGTGCAGCGTGCATGTGTGGCCGTGATTCTGCACGGAGACAAGTCAGTTTTTTTCTGGCATCACTGATGACCCACGGACCACACTATGGACACTATGGTGTGATCCGAATGTGATCAGTGAAACACGTACCAGAAAATCACGGACATATTAAATATTTTCAACTTACCTTGCCTGCGATTCGCTCTGGAGCCTCCGCTCTCGGCAGTTTCTGCCTGGCTCATGAATATTCATGAGAGCAGGAAAACCTGACCAGGAAGTAGGTGCTGAGAGCGGTGGGCGGACGCTGCAGAGCTGGAGACTTCAGCACCATGGACAGCAGCAGTGAAGGCAGGTGAGTAATGTCCATATGCAATCACGGATTGCACATGGACAACCCACGTGTGCCGTGAATCACGGAACACAGAGAGACATGTGCGTGTTTTACACGTCAGTGAAGAACGTCAGTGTTTTTCACTGACGTGTGAAACGGGCCTTACTCAATTGAGTATCACGGATGTTTGAGCACCATGCTCAATTTCCCACCCTGCATGTTTTGCGGAAGTTAGACAGTCAATAAACATGCGGGGAATGCTTGCCATACACTTTAATGCCGTAACCATGTTGGCTTTTGTTATTACTGTGATAGGTGAGCCGCATCACGTCATCTGGTCTTATATGGGACCCAGGAGCACAATGTGCAGCATTTTTAAGGTTGAGAAGGGCCAAATAACCATGGGCTTTCTCAGCCTGATAATACCAGACCCCAGTTGTCTGCTTTACCTTAGATGGTTATCAAAAATAGGAAGAGCTGATTTTTTTTTATTCCCTATCCACATTTGTTTGCAGGGCAATTGCCCCCAATTTGCTGTCTTTTGCAGCCCCCTAGCCCTTACTGTGACCATTTTACAGCCCCAAAGTTTCGGGCCCCATTACAGTAGGGAAAATAAGTATTTGATACACTGCCGATTTTGCAAGTTTTCCCATCTACACTTCAACTGCGAAAAAATAATAATAATAATAATAATAATAATCTAGAAAATCACATTATATGATTTTTAAATAGTTTGCATTTTATTGCATGAAATAAGTATTTGATACAATAGAAAAACAGAACTTAATATTTGGTACAGAAACCTTTCTTTGCAATTACAGCGGTCAGACATTTCCTGTAGTTCTTGACCAGGTTTGCACATACTGCAGCAGGGATATTTGCCCACTCCTCCATATAGATCTTCTCCAGATCTCTAAGGTTTCGGGGTTGTTGGTGGGCAGCATTGAGTTTCAGCTCCCTCCAAAGATTTTTTTATTGGGTTCAGGTCTGGAGACTGGCTAGGCCATTCTAGGACCTTGGAGTGCTTCTTATGGAACCACTCCTTAGTTACCCTGGCTGTGTGTTTTGGGTCATTGTCATGCTTTACCCATCATCAATGCTCTTACTGAGGGAAGGAGGTTGTTGGCTAAAATTCTCCCTTCAATACAATGCAGTTTTCCTATCCCCTTAGCAAAAAAAAAAGTTTTATTTTGGTCTCATTTGACCACATAACCTTCTCCCTTGCCTCCTCTGGATCATCCAGATGGTCAATGGTGAAGTTCAAATGGGCCTGGACATGTGCTGGCATGAGCAAGGGGACCTTGCATGCCCTGGAGGATTTTAATCCATGATGGTGTAGTGTGTTATGAATGGTAATCTATGAGGCTATGGTCCACCTTCCTTCAGGTCATTGACCAGATCCTCCAGTGTAGTTCCGGGCTGATTCCTGACCTTTCTCAGAATCATGCTTCCGCTACGATGTGATATCTTGCTTGGAACACCAGACTGAGTAAGATTGACAGTAATTTTGTGTTTATTCCATTTTCTAATACTTGCACCAACATTGTTGTTTTCTCCCCAAGCTGCTTGCCGATTTTCCTGTAGCCCATCCAAGCCTTGAGCAGATCTACAATTTTCTCCCTGGTGTCCTTGGATAGCTCTTTGGACTTGGCAATGGTGTAAAGTTTGGTGTGTGATTGGATTGATTGTGTGTGTGGACAGGTGTCTTTTATACAGTTAACGAGTTCAAAAAGGTGCAATTAATACAGGTAATGAGTGTAGAGTAGAAGGTTTTCTTAACACTAGAAGTCCCAGAAATTTCGAGCTCCCCCTGAAGTCCCGAAAGAGGGTCAAATGACCCTTAGTCCAAACTGACAACTCCAATTAGCATCCTTTCATTTGTAATTTATATTTCATGTATTTCATCTTGTGGTGCAACAGTAATGGCCTTAATTACAGAACAAAAGACGGTGATTATAGGATGTTAGCTAAAATCTTTCAGGTCATTCGACCCGTCACTGGGTTCCAAAGGTAGAAATGTTAAATGACCCCTCTCTGGGACTTCTAGTGTTAAAAAAAAAGATACCTTGTCTGTGAGAGACAGAATGCTGGTTAGTAGGTGATCAAATACTAATTTCATGCAATAAAATGCAAATAAATTATTTACATATCATAGTATGTGATTTTCTGGATTTTTGGAGGGAAATTCTGTCTGTCACCGTTGAAGTGTACTTACTATAAAAATTACAGACCTCCCCATTCTTTTTAGGTGAGAAAACTTGCAAAATCATCAGTGTACCAAATACTTATTTTCCCCACTGTATATGAAGTTCGGGGTCAAGTTTATGTCAATTCCGGGTCCCAAACCAAACTTTTAACTGAAGTCTAACCAAACTCAGCGAACTCAAATTTCCATGGGTCCAGTCATCCCTAATTTCTAAGTACTCTGATTTTTTTTTCTAGAATTATAGGTATAATTTATATTTTAAGCTCTCATTTTTTTAAGCTTTTTCAGTTCTTATATGCAAATGAGAGTACATCTTCATATTTCAGGCTTTCATTGCAAAAGATAATCCCTGTAAACTGAACCATGAGGGAAAAAAAAAATGGGATGATGACATTTCTTTCACAGTTTAATATTGTTAGCTGGACGCAAAGATCTTTGATGATTTAAGGACAATTGTGCAATTTTCATGGACTAGACAGAGGGTTTATCTTTTTTTTTTCAATACAAATGAGTAGGAGAAGCTCTTTGCAAAAGATAATCTTTATTAGAGTGTCTTCACATATATCCATTGCAACCTGATAAGATTCTTTTTTTATTTTTTTATATATCCAACCAGCTAGAGTTGTGCTCTTAAGATGCCCTCATGCCAGCTCGGATGTTAATATTGTGTTGTATGTGTTGTCTCCATCATTTTACATTGTTGTCTTTAATGCCGGTGTCACACGGTGCCATCTATCGTGTGATCGCACGAGCGATCGTACCCGCCCCCGTTGTTTGTGCGTCACGGGCAATTAGTTGCCCGTGGCGCACAAAGTCGGTAACCCCCCGACACACATACTTACCTCCCGCACAACCTCGCTGTGGGCGGCGAAAATCCTCTTCCTAAAGGGAAAGGGACGTTCGGCGTCACAGTGACATCACACAGCCGACGGCCAATAGTAGCGGAGGGGCGGAGATGATCGGGATGTAACATCCCGCCCAACTCCCTCCTTCCTCATTGCCGGCGGGACACAGGTAAGCTGTGTTCGTCGTTCCCGGGGTGTCACACGGAGCGTTGTGTGCTGCCACGGGAACGATGAACAACCAGAGTACAGAAGGAAAACCGACATTTTGAAAATGAACGACGTGTCAACGAGCAACGATAAGGTGAGTATTTTTGCTCGTTCACAGTCGTTCGGAGGTGTCACATGGTACGACATCTCTAACGATGCCGGATGTGCGTCACGAATTCCGTGACCCCACCGACATATCACACGATATATCGTACCGTGTGATGCCAGCATTATAGTTTGTTTTTTGTACTATTGCAATTTATTGCCAATCCACAGCAAAGCTCAAGAAAGATGTTGTTTGATAGGATTTCCTTGATTCCAGCTCCAAGTTGGGCTTATGTTCTATTACTATATTTTTATTTCTTTATTCTCCAGCAATGTATTCAGAATGTGCTGAGTGTCTGTAAGGAATACTGAGTCCTGAAAGCTGCAGCAACTTGAATTAAAGGCAATGGTTATTAGGGGCTTAGTTTTCTCTGGACGGTGTCAGTTTTATAGGGCCTGTGTAGTGAACAGAAACCATATTACCGAATGGCGGATAGCAGATGCGTAGTTAAATGGAACCTATCACCACTGTTTTGGCGTATAAGCTGTGGCCACCACCACCGGGCTCTTATATACAGCATTCTAACATGCTGTATATAAGAGCCCAGGCCGCTGTGAGAATATAAAAAACACACTTTATAAATACTCACCTAAGGGTCGTGCGGTTGGCCATATGGGCATCTCCATTCTCCGGTGCCGGTGCCTCCTCTTTCGGCCATCTTCATCCTCTATCTGAAGCCTGTGTGCATGATGCATCTACGTCATACACACTCGCCGGTCCTGCGTAGGCGCACTACAATACTTTGATCTGCCCTGCTCAGGACCTGAATGCCGGCGAGTGTGTATGACGTCGGACGTGTCATGCACCGTGGCTAGAGAAGAAGGAGAACAAAGATGGTCAAAAGAGGAGGCGCTGCCTTCAGATAATGGAGACGCCCATATGGCCAACCGCGCGACCGTTAAGTATTATAAAAAGTGTTTTTTATGTTATACCCCCAGCCTGGGCTCTTATACACAGCATGTTAGAATGCTGTATATAAAAGCCCGGTGGTGGTGGCCGCAGCTTATAGGGCAAAAAACTGGTGACAGGTTCCCTTTAAGAACATCTTGAACAGTGCGCTACACCAGGGTACAGAGGGAAGATTTCCTCTGTAACTGTCCCTGGAGTAGTATCGTCCCATTCCCCCATAAAGGAGAGGAGGAAGAGGCCACCCTTATAGAAAGGGTCCCCTTTAGAGGATGTAGGGCCAGGAAAGGAGAGAAAAAACACTTGCTATATGAAATTGCTAGCATAACCAAAGCCAGGTAAGGACTAGCTGGCTACATGACAGAAAGATACTAGCTCACTGCCCTAAATGTAGCTTAAAGGCCCAGTCACACTAAAAAAAAAAACAACTTACCAGCGATCCCAACAACAATACAACCTGATAGGGATCGCTGGTAAGTTTCTAGGAGGTCGCTGGTGAAATGTCACACTGAGCAATACTCCAGCGATCCCACCAGCAACCTGACCTGGCAGGGATCGCTGGAGCGTCGCTACACGTGGAAGCATGCTGCGCTTGGTAACTAAGGTAAATATTGGGTAACCAACCAGATATTTAGCTTGGTTACCAGCGCACACCGCTTAGCGCTGGTTCCCTGCACACCTAGCCACAGTACACATCGGGTTAATTACCCGATGTGTACTCTGCTACGTGTGCAGGTAGCAGGGAGCCGGCTTCTGCGGATGCTGGTAACCACGGTAAACATCGGGTAACCAAGAAGCCCATACCTTGGTTACCCGATATTTACCTTCGTTACCAGCGTCCGCCGTTCTCACACTGCCAGTGCCGGCTCCCTGTTCCCTGCACTCCTAGCCACAGTACACATCGGGTTAATTACCCGATGTGTACTCTGGCTACGTGTGCAGGGAGCAGGGAGCCGGCACTGACAGCTGAGAGCGGCGGACGCTGGTAACGAAGGTAAATATCGAGTAACCAAGGTAAGGGCTTCTTGGTTACCCGATGTTTACCGTGGTTACCAGCGTCCGCAGAAGCCGGCTCCTGCTGCTTGCACATTTAGATGTTGCTCTGTCGCTGTCGAACACAGCGATGTGTGCTTCACAGCAGGAGAGCAAAAACTAAAAAATGGTCCAGGACATTCAGCAACAACCAGCGACCTCACAGCAGGGGCCAGATTGTTGCTGGATGTCACACTAAGCAACATCGCTAGCAAGTTGTGCCTCAGCAGCGATGTTGCTAGCGATGTTGCTTAGTGTGACGGTATCTTAAGAGGGAAGCTGTTGAAGACAGGCCACCTTCCGGTAGAAGAGACTAAACAGAGTCAGGTTCTTTTGAGAGCAAGGAAGGTGGGTGGGATGTGTCTGTGTGACGGAGAGTAACAGCGCCACTGGTACTGGGTGTGAGAAAAATTAGGTCTCATGACGATTGGTATAAAAGCTGCCACAATTAAATATTAACTGAATGAAATGGAAGCACAGACCCAAGAGTGGAAAAAGCTATAACAGTGCAACAGACTACTATACAAGTAGAGGTACAAATCAGACACACAGCAAACTACAGAGCGGGAGAAGGGTGCTGCTTATGTGTTATTCTGAAATTAAAGCTCAGTAATATTCTCAAGTAGGCACTGGTAGAACAAACACCTGAAGTAGAGAGATAGAGAGAGAATCCTGATGCGGAGTGTCAGAAGAAAGCAACAGTGTGAGTGACCATCTCGGAAGACATGGGGAAGTGGTCTAGAGTGTTAAGGAATTAGACTGTGAGAAGGTTAGCAAGAATGATGGACAAGTCCAGTGAAGGCAAAGCACTTTTGAAGGGCCTGCATAGTTGTGGAGAGACCAGAGACTGTATTTAATTGTGGAGAAATTCTCCTGTTGTGCCATGTTTAAAGCAAAAGTGCTTATGTATTGGAGGACAATGAATTAAGTCATGTTGAACTAAAGTATTTTAAACCTTTGGTTTATTGTTAAGGAGCCAGTGTATGCTCAATGCTCACTACAAAGGATGCAGTGACTTCCGTTCTAGTCTTCCACCCCTCCTTACGCACTGTACACACTATAGGCTATCATAATCTATGTCTGTCTACTCTAAAGGCCCCGTCACACTAAGCAACATCGCTAGCAACATCGCTGCTAACGAACAACTTTTGTGACGTTGCTAGCGATGTTGCTGTGTGTGACATCCAGCAACAACCTGGCCCCTGCTGTGAGGTCGTTGGTTGTTGCTGAATGTCCTGGGCCATTTTTTAGTTGTTGCTGTCCCGCTGTGCAGCACAGATCGCTGTGTGTGACAGCGAGACAGCAACAACTAAATGTGCAGGCAGCAGGAGCCGGCTTCTGCGGAGGCTGGTAACCAATGTAAACATCGGGTAACCAAGAAGCCCTGTCCTTGGTTACCCGATATTTACCTTTGTTACAAGCCTCCGCCGCTCTCACTGTCAGTGCCGGCTCCTGCTCTGTGCACATTTAGCTGCAGCACACATCGGGTAATTAACCCGATGTGTGCTGTAACTAGGAGAGCAGGGAGCCAGCGCTCAGTGTGCGCTGCTCCCTGCTCTCTGCACGTGTAGCTCCGTGCGGTGGTAACCAAGGTAAATATCGGGTTGGTTACCCGATATTTACCTTAGTTACCAAGCGCAGCATCTTCCACGCGGCGCTGGGGGCTGGTCACTGGTTGCTGGTGAGCTCACCAGCAACTTGTGTAGCGACGCTCCAGCGATCCCTGCCAGGTCAGGTTGCTGGTGGGATCGCTGGAGCGTTGCAGTGTGACATCTCACCAGCAACCTCCTAGCAACTTACCAGCGATCCCTATCGTTGTTGGGATCGCTGGTAAGTTGCTTAGTGTGACTGGACCTTAAGAGAAGGTCCATCATAAAAACTACTGCCTTTTGTGACAAAACTCCCATCTGACTATAGCAATAGCTGCTTAAATCAACTTGGTGATCCCTGACCCACCGGAATGGTTGTACTAAGCTAATGGGAAATATGACAGGAATGCCAGGCATATGTGATCTCTCGTGTAGTGGAGGTTAAGCTAAAGAAACCTTTGCACTGTATTTATTGTTCATTTTCTTCCTAAGTTGCAGCTTCTCAAACACAATAATAAAAAAAATGTCCTAATTTGTTCTCTCTCCAAGCTAACCAACAACATCTGAGACAAATTCATCAGCGCCTAAAGTAGAGCTACCTGCTTTCCCCCCTCATTTCTCTCATAGTTAATAGCATTGTTGAGGAGGAGGTTTGTTGTACATAACAACCATGGAGGTGTTGGAGGGGAAAACCATTCGAATTTCTACAAGGTGAAGTTCACTCAGGCTGTAGATAATAGGGATGAAATCACAATTTTTTTTTGGTTTTCCTTTATGAGCTCTAAACACAGAACTAAAGGGTGCTTTACACGCTGCGACATCGCTAACGATATATCGTCGGCGATATATCGTCGGCGTCACATCGTTAGTGACGCACATCCGGCGCCGTTAGCGACATCACAGCGTGTGACACCAAGGAGCGACGATCAATGATTGAAAAAACGTCAAAAATGGTTAATCGTTGACACAGCGATTTGCCCGTGTCGCACAACCAACGTGGGCGGGTACGCTCGCTAGCGATATCGATACCGATATCGCAGCATGTGAAGTACCCTTAACTCTATGAATGAAGCTGTGACAATACATGAGAGCTAGTGAAGACTGAAACATCCGGGACAAACAGAAATCACATTCAGCATGTGTTACTAGGGGGAAACTGTGCATGAGAAAAGTCTAAAATTAAGAGCAGGTGCAAACTGTGTATCCAAGGGTTTAAAAATGAAAGAAAGAATAAAGATTGCAGCCTGACACTAAGGAGTACTTTGCACGCTGCGACATCGCAAGCCGATGCTGCGATGCCGCACGCGATAGTCCCCGCCCCGTCGCAGGTACGATATCCTTGTGATAGCTGCCGTAGCGAACATTATCGCTACGGCAGCTTCACATGGACTCACCTGTCCTGGGACGTCGCTCTGGCCGGCGAAACGCCTCCTTATTAAGTGGGCGGGTCGTGCGGCGTCACAGCGACGTCACTCTGCAAGCGGCCAATAGCAGCGGAGGGGCAAAGATGAGCGGGATGTAAACGTCCCGCCCACCTCCTTCCTTCCGCATATCCTACGGAAGCCGCGGTGACGCCGGTAGGAGATGTTCCTCGCTCCTGCGACTTCACACAGCAATATGTGCTGCCGCAGGAGCGAGGAACAACATCGGACCGTCGCGTCAGCGTAATTATGGATTACGCCGACGCTGCACCGATGATACAATTAACGAGCGCAAAAGCGTCATAATCGTATCATCGAACCTTTACACACTACGATGTCGCATGCGATGCCGGAAGTACGTCATTTTCAATTTGACCCCACCGACATCGCACCTGCGATGTCGTAGTGTGCAAAGCCCGCCTAAGTGCAATTTTTTACTTACCCCCTTACCCTGCCAATTTTGCAAGTTTTTCCACCTTCAAAGAATGTAGAGGTCTGTAATTTTTACCATAGGTACATGTCAACTGTTACAAACAAAATCCAGAAAAAGATAAAATAATAATTAAAAAAAAATAAAATTAATCTAGAAAATTCCATTGTATGATTTTTAAATAAATTAATTTGAATCGTTTTGCGTGAAATAAGTATTTGATCACTTACCAACTAGCAAGAATTCTGGCTCCCACAGACCTATTTTTTTTATAAAGCCCTCCTATTTTGCACTTATTCCTTGTATTAATTGCACCTGTTTGAACTTGTTGCCTGTATAAAATACACCTGTCCACACAATTAATCACACTCCAACCTCTCCACCATGGCCAGGACCACAGAGCTGTCTATGCTCACTAGGAACAAAATTGTAGACCTGAACAAGGCTGGGATGGGCTACAGGACAATAGGCAAGTATCTTGATCAGAAGGCAACAACTATTGGCGCAATTATTATAAACTGGATAAAACACAAGATGACTGTCAATCTTACTTGGTCTGGGACTCCGTGAAAGATGTCGCCTTGTGTGCTAAAAATGATTCTGATAAAGGTCAGGAATGAGGCCAGAACCACATGGTAGGACCTGGTCAATGATCTGAATGACACCGTCATTGATTAAAATATTTCAGGGCACGTATGGTTCCCCTGCTCACGCCACCACATATCCAGGCCCGATTTAAGTTTACCAATGACATCTGGATGATCCAAATGAGAAATGGTAGAAGGTCATATGGTCTGATGAGACAGACCAAAATAGAACTTTTTGGTATCAACTCCACTCGCCCTGTTTGAAATAAGAAGAAGGCTAAGTGCAATCCCAAGAAAATCATCCCAACCATGAAGCATGGGGGTGGAAACATCATACTTTGGGGGTGCTTTTCTGCAAAGGGTACAAGATGACTGCCCCGTATTGAAGGGAGGATGGATTGGGTCATGTATAGCAAGATATTGGTCAACAACCTCCTTTCTTTAGTAAGAGCATTGATATTGGGTCATAGTTGGGTCTTCCAGCATGACAATGACCCAAAACACACTGCCAGAGCAATTAAGGAGTGGCTCAGTAAGAAGCATTGCAAGGTCCTGGAGTGGCCTAGCCAGTCTCCAGACCTGAACCCAATAGATAATCTTTGGAGGAAGCTGAAACTCAATGTTGCCCAGCGGCAGCCCCAAAACCTGAAAGATCTGGAGAAGACCTGTATGTAGGAGTGGGCCAAAATCCCTGCTGCTGTGTGTGCAAACCTGGTCAAGAACCACAGGAAACGTCTGACCTCTGTAATTAAAACAAAAGTTTCTGTACCAAATATTAAGTTCTGTTTTTCAATTGTATCAAATACTTATTTTATGTAATAAAATGCAAATTAATTTTTTTAAAAATTATACAATGTGATTTTCTACATTTTTGGTGGGAGTTTCTGTGTCACAGTTGAAGTGTCCCATGATAAACATTACAGACCTCTCCATTCTCTGTAGGTGTGAAAACATTGTAACAATGAAATGGCCATCCCAGACTCCTGAGCTAAACCCAATCGAAAACCTTTGGAAAATTCTTGGTGACAAAGTCATAGCCAAGAAACCTTTAACAGTCAAAGAACTGTGGAAGAGACTGGAAGAACAGTGGACCAAAATCACAAAAGAGGAGTGTGAGAGACTAGGGATGTCCTGCAGTTAATCAAAGCAAAGGCCTGTACACGTCCTACCGATTGGTGACTGTTGTAACGTTCAGAAAATGTACTTATAATCTTTCTCTGTGCTACTGTTATTGTTGTTCTCTAATTATGATCATCACATTTTGCGCAAAATAAAGGTTTTATATTGATAAACGTTGGATCTTTTGTAAAACACTTTTCTAGTGGCATGGTGTAACCCTTACAAAAAACCCTCCAAATATTGATCAATGTAAATTACATTATTTCTCAAATAAAACACACACACACACACACACACACACACACCCTCACAAAAAAGTTAGGGAAATTTGGCTTTCGTGTGAAATTTATCTAAAATGTTCATGCTAATTATGTTATTCAAGTAATAGCAGCTTGTCACTGTGCTGTTCCCAATGTGTAGGGCAGTTCTGTATTGACTAGACACACCTGCTCACTCTAACGTCATCACCAAAGGCTCGTCTGGTGACAACAGGGGATGATGCTTCTTGACATCTCCAACATCATTGGTGGCCATCATTTCTGCTCAGTGTGAATCGATCTTCATCAGTGAACAGCACTGAGGCCTACTGGTCCCTCGATGACTCCTGTGCCTAGTGGGGTGGTAAGATACTTTTGCATTTCATTTAGAACACAAAACACACTGATGTGAACTTTTTTGATTGGTCTCAAATGAGACTTGCGTAACTCTCATCTCCTTTGAATGTGCCTGGAGTTGTGTAGCGGTCATTATCCATTTCCGAAAGGCACTGTTCACAATAAAGTCGTCCTCAATGTGGGATGTGGCCAAAAGACGTCCACTACTATGCCTTTCGGTGACTCTTCCAGTCTCTCTTTGTCTCTGTTACAACCTGCTGATGACACTCTAAGCTTCGTGGCCACTTCCATCTCAGAACATCCTGCTTGAAACATTGCAACAGCGCAGCACTGTGGATCAATTGTTAGGTGCTGTCTTAAGGCCGCTTTACATGCTGCAATCTCGCTAGCGAGATCGCTAGCGAGCGTACCCACCCCGTCAGTTGTGCATCACAAGGAAATCGCTTTCTAAGAGGGCGGTTAGTTCGGCGTCACAGTGACGTCACTAAGCGGCCGCCCAATAGAAGCGGAGGGGTGGAGATGAGCGGGACAAACATCCCATGCGGGCGGCCGCAGGTAAGGTGAGGTTCCTCGTTCCTGCGGTGTCAAACATAGCGATGTGTGCTGCTGCAGGAACGATGAACAATCTGCGTCCTGCAACAGCAACGATAATCGGGAATAGAGCACCGTGTCAACGAGCAACAATAAGGTGAGTATTTTTGCTCATTAGCAGTCGCTTGTACGTTTCACACGCAACAACGTCACTAACGAGGCCGGATGTGCATCACGAATTCCGTGACCCCAACGACATCTCGTTAGCGATGTCGTTGTGTGTAAAGCAGCCTTAAGTGTCATGTCAAAATGTGAACATCATGATGGGGAGGGCTGTTTAAATACCAATTCCAATTGTATACCAAAATTTATTGGGTGACTCATGGATCAATGGGCTGAATGAACATCTTTCCAGATCAGTTTTACAGAGCCCCAATTAAAACTAATAATGTTATAGTTTTCTAATTTGTTTGGTTTCACCCCATTTTGATTTCTCTCATATTCAGTACATTTCATTTGAAAATGAATCTTAGAGTAAAAAATACAACTATGGATATATAATATACAATGCCACTTATGTAATAGCTTATTAATTTGTGTTTAGTATCTTTTGGGAGAAAAAGGACAGTAAATAGTTTTGACATAAATTAATTGGAATGAAAAATTCACATAGGCTTTTCCTCCAGAATGTTAAGAACCACGTCAAGGAGACCTGTCCCCTGAGACACTAAAATAGATGGGGTTGTTAAATGGAAGGTAGGTTGTTTGAACTATTAGCACATTATTAAACAAATTAATTTGGTACGCTATTAATTGGTGGAGAAATAAGACTGCAAAATTCACTCTGAATATGGTAAATAAGCATAATCTTGAACACAGAGATTTAGAAGTAATTAAAGCCTGCTAATTACTACCGCAAGTTAATGATTATTAAACCAGAAAATAGAGAAAAGTGTAACTCCTTCTAAGGTATTTGAGAACCTCCTAGGGACAAAACACGGATGATAGAAACCAAATAACAAGCAAATGTGCTTTATTCGTTTGCTTTGGAAAATTTAGTTTTTCTTTGAAGTTAGTTACAATTTCTTTATATTATACTTTTTAATTTAAATTTGGACCAGAGATTAAAATTTGCTTCCTTAGTTTAAAAAGTAAAAAACTATTGGAAAAAAATGCTTAAAACACTACTTAAAATTAAAATTGCATTAGCAATAAGAAAAAGTTGTGGAATTCTGAAAATCATAGGTTTGATAGACGTGTTAATGAGATAAACTGATGAAAAATGGTAGCAAAAGCTTAAAAACATCTTGATTGATTTATTCAGTTTGAGCACCATGCAAATATATACACACACTTTAATTGCAGCTATTAATGAAGCTATGATTGATTGCTAGAGGAATGTTCTGCCACGCTGAATGCACGTGGAGATGCAAATCAACAAGATCAAGTTGTGGCAGCTTAATTTGCAATTGACGACCAATGGCATACCAGATATAATTGACTGGAGTTACGTCCTGGTATGCCTTAGACCATGGTAGCACATTTCGACCACACAGTCTGGTCAAAGTAGCTTGAATAACGTGAAGCCTGGTGTTGCTGCATTGAAAAATGGTTTTTGCCACATTTTGGAGAAATGGATGTATCACATTTTTCATGACCAAATCAATGTAATGTAAAGCCAAGCTGTTATTGCACCTGGAATGAAGACTAGAAGGGTCTAGTCACCATACATTATTGTATTTTACCATCATAAAGGTCTCTTGATGACGTTGCCCACAGATGTCAAATTGACCTCATAGCAAGGTTTTGAAAGGCTATCCTAAAGCAGAGTAAAGCCTGCTTTACACGCGTCAATTTGTCGGGCGACCGCATGTGCGACGTATCATGCCCAGATCGTATTTACGTTTTGCTGATATCGCTTATAGGTCGTTTATTTGCGGTCACACGTAACGTTCTCAAAATCAACGCATCAGCGATCAACGATATATTGTTGGACCCAGGCGGTCGTTTGAATGTTGTTCGATGTTGGCAGAGTGTCAAACGGAGCAATATGTCGGCTGCTTCCCCAAAACGAACAATTTTTTAAAAATGAACTACGTGTCAGCAATCCATGATTTTCATCCTTTTTGCGATCATTCAGAGACGCTCGTAGGTGTCACACGCAACAACATCGCAAACGATGCCGAATGTGCGTCACGGAATCCGTGTCCCAGACGACATATCTCACGATAAATTGACGCGTGTAACGTGCCCTTAAGATGACCACGGATGCTGGAATGGATGTCTATGCTCTTCCACGATGAGTCCCGCTTTTGTCTTGGATGCAATGATAACTGGTGATTGGTCCAGAAACTATATAGGCAATGCCATAAAGAAGCCTTCATAAGGACTCAAAAGTGTCCTAGTTCCATTTTCAACATGACAATGCTAGACTGCATGTTGATTGTGCAATTGTGGCCAACCTGTGTAGCTGAAACTTGCTACCATAGCATGCAATGCCTCTGGAGTTGTACCCCATCAAGCACATATGTTACTACATTGATCAGCAATTGCAAAGAGAGCTGCTAGCAGTGGATCTTGACGATTTGCATGCCCAAGTGCATTAAGGGTGGAAGAAGATACCTCAGACAACTAATAATAACCTATTTGATGGCAGCCAAAGAGGGTAAGTGCGGGGCTTTATGTGACTGGGGCTCATACTCAATACTAAATAAATGGAGAAGATGTTTTGAATTTTTTTAAATATTTTTTTTGTCGTTTGTACATCATTATCATATCTATTCTTCCTATGATTTCCATAATTCCACGAATTTTCCTACTTGTAGTTGCAATTTCAATTTTTGGAGTGAGTGTTCAATCGGTGAGGATTTTTGAGATTGTGACAAATGTGGTGTCATCAGTGGTAGGAAAATACTATGCCCCTTTACTAATCTTTTTCTATAGGCCAAATAGTTGGTTATACTACTATAGAATAGGCTGAGAATGCAGATTTTATTGAGCCGAAAGGAGACAAAGTGGCATGGTTCTGTCGTAGCACCACTGTTACTCCATTCTAACGATCAGTGGTGGTTAAATCAGTTAGACCCCTACTGAACATACATCATAGTCCTGTGCCATTAATGCTTGTGTTGAGACAAGGGAAACATATCACAAATAAAGATTTGCTGTGCTATTAGGTCAAGCATCCCACTGTTTGTGTAATCTCACTAGAAACAATACAGCTGACTCATGGTTATGAGTTCACTGCATTTACGAGGAAAACAGTTCCCCCACGTGTCTTCCACATCCCCCTTCACCAATGACTAATGCCTGCCATTGTACACAAACGTATAAATCAGTTGCCATAACTCCAAATAAAGGTGGCTGGTAGACGTCTGCATTCTCTTCATGAATACATAACTGGAGCTTGCTGTGTTCCATTTAATGCATTAACAAATAGAAAAATATTACCAAATATTTGAGAAGACCAGTATTTATATTGTGTTGCAATCCATTATTTAAAAACAAAACAAAACACAAAACCCCACACACTTAAAAGGGAATCTGTCAGCAGGTTTTTGCTACGTAATCTAAAGACAGAATGTTGCAAGGATTGAAACATAGAATTCGGGGATGTCTGTCTTGTCAAGGTCTGATCTGTTGTTTATTTGTGATGTTTGTTTACGCAACAGGACTTCTCACTGGTCGGACTAAAATGTCACGAGCATAGCCGTCCAGCACACACTGAATGACACCTCACTGTCAATGTACAATCTCTATAGAGAGCCTGGTCTGGGCGGAGACAGCTTTCTCAGCTCTGCTAGATGGCTAAATCTAAAAATTCTGATTGTATCAGAACAAGTACACCCAGTAACCTAAGTGATACATCATTGGATTCAGGATCTCTTTGCCTACATCATGCTGCTCTCAGATGAGGTAGCAAAATCCTGTTGACAGATTCCCTTTAAATCAAAGCTGTTTTTTGGCTACTACATGAAGAGACTCTAGTATATGAGTCTCTGAGTATCTCAATCTTTTGGTCATTAATTTCCAAACATTTTTGAGCACAAGTAGATTTAACAATCCTATCATTTCTGTAACTATGAAAAAAATATACAGTGATGACCAAAAGTGTTGGCACTCTTAAAATTGTTCCATAACATGAAGTATTTCTTCCAGAAAGTATTGCAATTGCACGTGTTTTGATAGTTATACACATGCTTATTTCCTTTGTATGTATTGGAACAACACAAAAAAAAATATATTATATACTGTATATAGACAAAAAAGGTAAATTGAACATAATTTCACACAAAACCACAAAAATGGGCTGAACAAAATTGTTTGCACCAATTGAAAAATGCGCAACGTAATCAAAAAATTTACAACCCATGGCACTGTAGCTAATCTCCCTGGACATTGACAGGAGAGAAAAAGTGATGAAAGGTTGCAACGCAGGATAGACCGAATGATAGATAAGCAGCTCTTATCAAGTTCAAAAGAAATTCATGCTGTCCTACAGGGTCAGGGTGCATCAGTGTCAGTGAGAATAATCCGTGGACATTTGAATGAAATGAAACGCTATATGAGGAGACACAAGAGGTTCATCCTGCTGACACACAGACATGAAAAGGCTACACTGAAGTTTGTCACTCCATATGTGAGTAATCCAAAATCCTTCTGGGAAAGTGTAATTGGGACATATGAAACCAAGATAGAGCTTTTTAGTATAGCACATCATTCTACTGTTTACTAAAAATGGAATGAGGCCTACAAAGAGAAGAACACAGTACCTACAGTTAGGTATGGTGGAGATTCAAAGATGGTTTTAGGTTGTTTTGCTGCCTCTGGCACTGGGGGCATTGACTGTATGCAAGGTATCATAAAATCTGAAGATTACCAAAGGAATTTGGGTCACAATGTAGTGCCCAATGTCAGGAAGCTGGGTTTGCATCCTGGGTAATTGGTATTCATGCAGGAAAATGACCCCAAACATACTTCAAGAAGAACCCAGAAATGGATGGAAGCAAAGTGTCG